>NW_014577155.1:151806-155525 GCF_000485595.1 Priapulus caudatus
ATGCCCGGCAGCCGGCGTATATCTGACGGCTGCCGGGCACGGTCTTCGTTTTCCTAAATGCCCGGCAGTTCTTAACCCTAACTCTATTAAACCCTAACCCTATACCTAACAAAAACCCTAACTCTAGCCCTAAACCTAACCCTAACCCTAACCCTAATCCTAACTCTAACCCTAACCCTTGTTTACTTGAGATAACGCTAAAAATTAAAAACTGCCGGGCATTTAGGAAATCGAAGACCGTGCCCGGCAGCCGTCAGATATACGCCGGCTGCCGGGCACATAGCCACTGTGTACATTGTAACCACAGGCACAGGCACTTGCGAATGGCTGGTCGGGGTTCGATAAATAGCAACCCAGTTCTGCGCCTACCGTAGTGTGTATAAGAGTGTATATGAGAGTACATGAGTGTGTATGTGAGTGTCTCTCATATACACTCTTATACACACTACGGTAGGCGCTGAACAGGGTTGCTATTTATCGAACCCCGACCAGCCAGTCGCAAGTGTCGGCCCAAGGATAGAGAACATGGGTCCCAATAAAACCAATGTGCCTAACCCTAACCCTAACCATAACCCTAACCTATTATATTGATATAATATTATATTTATATTGATGTAAATGACATTGGTTTTATTGGGATCCATGTTCTCTATCCTTGAACCCAAGTGGCCGTGATTGTAACGTGATTGTTAGGTATCGCAATGTGTACTACTACGTACTAGTAGTACTAACTAGTAGTAGAAGTATTAGTAGTGCTCATAGGGTCTATGTCCCCCAGTGTACTGCCGGAACGTACCCTGGGTACGGTCCGGTATACCGGAACGTACCCTGGTCACTATTTGATATGATTAGGGTTAGGATTAGGGTTAGGGTTCGGGTTAGGGAGTAGGCGTAGGCAACTCTCTAGACTCGTTACTGGAGTAGACGAGGTACGGTTCGGCATGTTAGATAGTACCAGGGTACGTTCCGGTATACTGGACCGTACCCAGGGTACGTTCCGGCAGTACCCCGGGGGACATAGACCCTCTCAGCACTAGTAGTAGTAGTAGTAGTAGTACTAATAGTAATACTGTCACTACCAGTAACGTTGCTATATTAATTATTATTGCCGATATTGGAAATAGATTTGCACACAATTGGACCCAGCTATCGCTCTCACTATCAGTCTGTCGATGTTGCTGTTCTCAGCTTGATAAGTCTAATAGTAATAGTATCACAGTTTGAGTTTAGCTAAATCAATCCGTTGGGACCCCAGGACATAAACCATCCTCACCATAACCCTATACATAACTCTTTTCCTTAGCCTATCATTACAGTGCTCGAAATAAGAAAAAAAATGTGGTTGTCCTGCGGACAACCCAGGCATCAAATCGGGTTGTCCGCAACAATTTCTGGTTGTCCCAAAAAAATATCCCAAAATATCCTATTTTCAATCACATAATAATATGGTCAGAAAACACCCAAAAACACTGGTGTAGCCAGGATTTTTTAACAAGGAGGGCCAAAAACAGCAAACTGCGCAAAATAGTGGATGACTTAACATTTTAATGGCTTCACCGCCTCCCTCTCCACACCCTACGGCTCCTTTACCTTCTCTGCAATCTTTGTCCTGGGTGCCATGCGAAAAGGCGACATTTTTGTTCATTGTTCTCTGCTCCCAAGATATGTAATTGTTCAGTGGCGGATCTAGGATTCCAAGGAGGGGGTGAAAAACAAGCAGGGGGTATGGGGGTCCTCCCCCAGAAAATTTTGAAAATGTAGATCGCAGGAGATGGTATTTGCGGCACTTTTGAGTACATGTACAGCCTTCATTCTGACTACGACAATTCTCTTTTTAAAAACTTTTGGATCAACATAAATCCCCACTGTTGTTTGTTTTGCATGGGCAAAGCCATTACATCGGAAAATTCAAAATAATAATGGAATAAAAATACCAAAATGTAGGGGTGAACTTGCTGGTTTGCTGGTTCCAAATCGAGTTCACCTCTCATAAATCAGAAAACCTGACATATACCAGTGTTGGAAATAGCAGCTGGTATGCGTCGCTTTCCCACACCATAGATTAATGGCGGGCCGCCAGGCTATAAGTGCTCTTGGAGAACCCCTGAGAAAAACATAAATAAAGTGCGTTTTTCGTCACATTTTTCTTGGTTGTCCACCTTGCGTGTATGTGTGTGCGCGCCCGTGTGTGTGTAAATGTGGTATGTGTGTGCGTGGGTGCGCGTGTGATTGTGCGTGCGCATGCCCGTATGTGTGAATGCGGTGTGTGCGTGCGTGCGCGCGTGTGTGTGATGTGTGTGTGCGCGCGTGTGTGCAAATATTTGACAACGGAAGGTGTAACCCTGCCCGCCGCCGTCCACTGACTTTCAAGAAAATATATCTTCAAAACTACTCAATGCATTTTGCGTCTTTTTTTTAAAGAATTTGACTTATTATTGATGCTTCTGATGAACCAGAATGATATTTTCAAAAATATCTAAATAAGTGAAATTGTACTATATGAAATCGCCCCATTTCCCTTTTCTTTTCTTTTTTAATTGAAAGTCATTTTAAGGTAAAATTTCAGATTTTATATATATTTAGATACACTTTTTTTAAACAAATATTGGTATATGACTCGAGTCTAAATATCAGTATTTTTCGTTTACTGTAAATACATCCTCAAATAAAAGTGAGAGATAAATGGTTAAACCGCCATCCTCAAAACAGACCCCACTCAAACCCGTCTGGAGGACGGGTAATAACTAGTGACAATTTATTTGTCATTATTAACCCCTGAAGATATGTATAGAAGTCTTAACAATAGGTGACAGTGATCATGAATCCAAACAAAAGGTTGCATAGTGGATGTGCGAACATCGCCGGTCCTGCATGTACGGAATAGCACCGAAGCCGTCTCGCTTTTTCATTCGCATATAGCATCTAACTCCCTGATAGCAGATTCACCCCACGCTCGACGATCGCTTCTAAGTCTACCACAAGTTATTTCATTCCGCTCTAATACTTCCCTTGCTTCCTACTCTACCTCTACAGATGGATTGCGCTCTCGCATAACACATGTTATAACTCTACTACCAATCTATTCACTTCGCTCTCAGTATTCTCCACCTCAACCTCTACAATTGCATATTCTCCCTCTCACGCCATGCAGGTTGCTTGTTTCTTTACCAACAGATTCACGCCGCTTTCACACAACACAGCTTAGAACTCTACTTAGCGTTTCACGCCTCCTTCTCTCCCTCCTTCCTCTCCTCTCCTCCTCTTCCTCCAACTCTTCCTCTATAATCACTCACTTCTCACGTAACAATACCTCCTCCCTTTACACGTAATAACTTTCCCTCTCATATAGGTATATCATATGTTTTATCACATCTTCCGGTGATATTCTCTACCGTTTCCTGGTAAAAAGCCACGAACGGCACGTCAAAATGATTTACGCGTGTTTGCGCGTCTTTACGTCCTTATGTTGATAGAAAGTGTCTGCAGTACGGAGTATAAACAGTTTGCCTAGTTGTTGAGATTCGCGTGAACTTCGAACGTGTATAACTCACGCAACACAGAAAGAACAGTAGTAGCCGCAGAAACAGCAGCAGTAGCAGCAACAGCAACAGCAACAGCAGCAGTAACAGCAGCAGTAGCAGCAACAGCAGCAGTAACAGCAACAGCAGCAGTAGCAGCAACAGCAGCAGCAACAGCAACAGCAGCAGTAACAGCAACAG
>NW_014577155.1:155550-158041 GCF_000485595.1 Priapulus caudatus
AGAGTGCCCCTGCTGCCAAACCGTCCGCCGACGAGTTCGTTACGATCGAATGGGCGATCGAATTAGGAGCTGGAATTAAGAGGTCTACCTTTAATATCTCTAGAGTGGTTCGGTTTAGTTGGACGAGAAGAAGTCGGAGAGTAGGGGAGAGAGAATTCCTCGGATGGTGGCAGGACGGATCGAACACGCGCAAAGTGTGTATTACCTGCAGCCTGTTTTCCCGCCGAACCCCTGGAAAAAGCAATGAAAACGGCAGGCACGCAGATACGCGTAAGCGTGCCAGCAATACACCGAATATAAATAAGAGATATATAATATATATATATAATATATATATGATATATATATATATATTAATATATAAGAGAGAGCACGAGAAAGAAGGAGAGAAAGGAGAGCCGGAGAGAGAGAGAGCGCCGAGAGAAGAGAGAGAGAGAGAGAGAGGGGAGAGAGAGAGAGAAGTGAGAGCGCACGGCCTGGAGAGAGAGAGGACAGAGAGAGAGAGGGGAGCCGCGCGCGTCGCGACGGAGAAGAGAAAGAGGGCGCGGAAGGAAAGAAAGGGAAAACGAGAAGATAGAGAGATGGAAAAGAGTGAGACGTGACGAGAGAAAGGGACGCGAGAGGCGGGAGCCGAAAAGAAAGGAGAGAGAGGAAAGAGAAGAGGAGACGGAGAGAGGAAGAGAGATCAGAGAGAGGAGAGAGAGAGAGAGAGGAGGAAGAGGAGAAGAGAAGAGAGAGATGAGAGAGAGAGGGAGAGAGAGAGAACGAAGAGAGGAGGAGAGAGAGAGAGAGAGAGAGGAGAGAGAGAGAGAGAGAGAGAAAGGGGGATAATTATCCAATGATGGATGCGCGCGTACGTGTCGCACGCTCTATACCAGCGACAGAACCCAGAACAATAGCAGATGCAGTGAGTCATTCGTTAGCACCCGCGTTAATCGTTCATTCTGTTCTCTTCATGGCACACGGCGTCATTCACAGCAACCGGGTGTTCCCTGTCTCTCTGCCTAATCATCGATCACAGCTCATCATGGCATAGACAGGTAATGGAACTTCCATCGCATTATGTATTCACATCAGTATATCTAGTATTACACTGCTGCACCACTCACCCTATATTCGACGCGCGTGCACCTAATTAAACACATTATAACACCCATACACGCTGCACTGCCGGTGGACTGTATATACGCAGGTATGTAAGGTATCAGGGGTTAATAATCTACTATATAATAGTAGAAAGAGCCGAAGTGTCGTTTTCCGTATCTCCTCCGAAACCGTGCCACGTGTGCTCGCGCCAATCGAGCTGGGGCCACTTCTGGGCGTCGCGAATACATTCCGCTACGTTAGAACGCGATTTTTCCATCGTAAAGTGACTTTTGGAGGCAATTTTCTAAAAAGTTATGTGCCCGAAGAAACTTCGGCATTCGTCGGAAACCCGCACCAACTTTTAAGATCGCCAAATCCGCATGCGCAGTCTAAGCAGAGTACGTGAATCACACGCGATCACGGCGTCGACGAAGACGGGTTGGAGTAAGTCTCGACTTTCATGCTTTTCAACTTTCATAATTTTTCCCTAAACCTGACTTACCGGTACTTGATTTCTGCTATTTCCTATACATCCAGAATTTCTCAGTAAACACATATCACACAGTGCCATTTCATAAAATACTACAAAATATTGTACACTATACCAGCGATAGTTACAGATGAGCATTTGGACGGTATTTGCAGGAAATTGTCGGCAATAATAGGTGAAAGAGAGTATAGAAACATTAAGACTTTGGTAGTAAATAGATTTCGTATTTATTTAGCATTATATTTAATTGAAACGCTCCAAGTGCCTGTGTCCCAGGCGCCCGTCACTCATACGCAGTCGTAAACATGCTCCACACACGGCATCACTGCGCGCCATAGACATGAAACAATGAATCGCCCGTACATCAATCGACACCGCTGCTAGCCATGACTCACGGACATCGTACGCGCTAGCGGCAGGCGCGGTACACGCTGGCTATCACCCGCTGTTGACTTCGCTGTCAGTCTACTGTCAGGTACGGTTGAAGGTATAATTTAAATTCTTACATTCTTACCTCCCCCCCCCAATTTTCTCAACGAATTTGAGGTTTCACAAAATCTACCCCTGGCACTGTCAAATCCGCCGATTTCCGCGGATCCGCGGAAAAATCTCATCCTTGAAGTCTGTCAGTATAGTATGTATGCGTGTACGTGTGTGCGTGTGCGTGTGCGTTTGTGTGTGCGCGCCCGTGTGTGTGTATGTGCGTGCGGTGTGTGTGCGTATGTGTGTGCGTGGGTGGGTAGGTGGGTGGGTGGTGCGAGCGTGCGTGCGTGTGTGTGTGTGTATGCGTGTGTGTGCGTGTATGTGTGTGCGCGCCCGTGTGTGTGTATGTGCGTGCGGTGTGTGTGCGTATGTGTGTGCGTGGGTGGGTAGGTGGGTGGGTGGTGCGAGCGTGCGTGCGTGTGTGTGTGTGTA
>NW_014577155.1:158051-172645 GCF_000485595.1 Priapulus caudatus
GCTAGAAGAGTAATTATTTATGACTGCAGGGCTCGCCATCGCTTCACATGTGGGCAAATGTTTCCGCGTATACCTACCTTCAATTTTTTTTTTTCCCCAGCTACTATACCTACCCTTCAATCCATACATCATAACACAGACGAGTAACTTATATAGGCTTGATCTGGGAAAGCCTCGCTATTATTTTACCGGTTTGGCGCTATGAACACTCTCCCGCTACCACGGTTCCAGGTTCAGTTTCATTCTTATTTCGCCGCGGCAAGTTCATGGATTGAATTAAAATTTCCGTATGTATAAGATAAACCTTTATTATTATCCTAGTAAACTTCCCCGTACGAGTTATTTAAGAGTTGATAAAGCATCCCCTTTCTTTTATACCTTTATTTCTATGAATTCTGATATAATACATTGCTATATTCAGCCGCAGAGTCAAGTAAAGCTTGTGAAAACTTTATATCAGTCTGGCACATAGCGTTAGGGGGTTGGCGAAGCTTCTTTCCCATGTCATAATATATTTCCAGAATACTAGTCATGCTTAATGTTTTTCTGTAATGGACATTTTCTACCCTTCAGGAACCTGTTCCTCCTCTATGCGGTTCGGTTCAAAGGATGATGTTTGCTCAGTTACTTCCTCACGTAACCTCAGTAACTGCTTTCCTCTGTCTGTTACTATTTACAATTTCTTCAGTTATTTCTTCAGTCATTCAGGGAACCTCTGTCTGGTACCTTCTTCGACACTGGCTTAACCTCAAGAACAACATCTTCAGTGATCTTTCCTCAGGTTTTGAGGGAAGTTCTTCTACTGGCTTCGGTTTCTTTCTTCATTTTTCTTGCTTTTCTACAGGGTGTGACTGATTTTGCTATCCTGTAAATTAGAACACTCTTTGCAGGCAATCACTTCCTATGTTCATAGCTGCCAGACATATCTCATCTAATTGTTCAACCTTGCATGTTCCTGCACATTTTGCAACAACTCCAATGAGGGACATCATGGCAGGCTAATAACCAGTCGCTAAAGAGTGATTATCTACAACTGCCGCAGGAGCGAACATGTCATTTATAACTACCGTCAATGTTGCAGGGGATACTCAGTGCGAGAACAGACTTATATTGATGTTCATTGGAAAATTTAACTTCTTATACTGGGGCAACTCTCCTACTCAACTAGTATAGCTTAATTTGGGTTTGCCTTCAATATCATGTCCATATGAATTACGTTCATTATTCTTTTCATTTTTGAACGTGCCGATCTATTATGAAATTGCCAGACAGCTCTCTGTTCTTATTAGCTGTTTTAGAACTTGTAATGTATACCTGTTTCAGGCTCAGTTCATCAATGGGAAGTGGACAACTATACCAAATGCAAATCTGTAGTAGTAAAAACAATTGCCATGATGATACATACTTCTACAAACATCCCGACGTGTTGTTGTAAAATCATTACAGTAAGGACATATGTACCTTCTTGAACCTGTTCCTCTTCTTTTACTGGGGTTGTTTCAAAGATGATTTCCCTCAGTACTTCGCTCAGTGACCTCCCAGGAACTGGTTTCCTGGACTTCTGTATTATTACGATTTCATTCACGTTATTTCTTCAGTCGCTCCAGGAACCTCCCTTTGGTACCTCTTCGAACTGGTTTTAACCTCAAGAACCACCCTCCTTCCAGTAGGTTTCTCGAGGTTGAGGAGAGTTCTTCTACAAACTTCATTCTAACTGCTTTTCGGCTTTTCTTCTTCTTTTTCGTCTTTTCTCACGTGTCCTGATTATCTGCTTGCTGTAAATAGAACACTCTTTGAGCAATCACTATCCATGTTCAATAGCCGCCTCAGACATTATCTCATCTAATTGTTCACCTTGATGGTCATGCACAGTGACAACACTCAATGAGACATTTATGGCATGTACTAGCATGAACCAGCTTGCTAGAGAAGGAGTATTATTTATAGACGCCAGGGCATGCGACAAATGCCTTCCAGCTATACCTCCTGTCAATCATACATCACTAAAGGCAGTCATTATATAGGGCTGATTGGAAACTGCTATTATTTACCTTTGGGCAACACTCCTACGACGGGTCAGTTCAGTTTCATTATATTTGTATTTAACAAAAAATATATCGCTACTCAAGGCGCATTTCAAAAGAATTATTAAATAAGTGAAGTTTGTACTATGAAAATACACCCATCGCTTTTTTCTTGAAAAATGGCAAGTCATTTTAAGGTAAATTCAGATTTTTAATATATTAATCACACTTATTTTAAACAAAATTCTGGTATATAGACTGCGAGTATCTAAATATCAGTATTTTTCGTTGTACTGTAAATACATCCTCAAATAAAAGTGTAGAGCATAAATGGTAACACCGCCCATCCTCCCCAAACAACAGGACCCCACTCAAACCCGTTTGAGAGAGGTAAAACTAGTGCATCAATTATTTGTCTGTTATTAACCCCTGAGATATGTATAGAAGTCTTAAACAATAAGTGACAGTGATCATTGAAATCCAAGCAAAAGCGTATGCAAAGATGGATGTGCGAAATCGCCGGTCCTGCCATGTACCGGAATCAGACCGGAAGCCGTCTCGCCTTTTCATTCGCAGTTGAGCATCTAACTCTGCTGATAACCATGATTCAACCCCACGCTCGACGCAGTCGTTTCTAAGTCATATCACAAGTATATTTCAAATTCCGCCTCAATACTTCGCTTGCCTTCCTACTTACACTCTACGATGGATTGCGCTCTCGCATAACACAGTTATAACTCTACTGTACCAATCTATTCACTTCGCTCTTTCAGGGGGTAAAAAAACTTCATTTCTCCACTCAACCTCATCACAATTGCCATATTCTCCCTCTCACGCCAGGGTTGCTTTGTTTCTTTGCCAATCAGATTCACGCTCTGTTCACACAAAACACAGCTTAGAACTCTACTTAGCGTTTCACGCCTCCTTCCTCTCCCTCCTTCCTCTTCCTCCTCTTCCCAACTCTTCCTCTATAATCACTCACTTCTCGTCAACAATACCTCCTCCCTTTAAACACGTAATAAACTTTTCCGCTCATATAGGTATAATCGATATGTGTTTATTCACGTCTTCCGTGGATCTTCTCATTTACCGTTTCCCTGCGTCAAACAAAGCCACGAACGGCTAGTTTGTCAACGATGATTATCCGCGTGTATTGCCGCGTCGCTTTACGTCCTCTATGTTGATAGAAAAGTGTCTGCAGTACGGGAGTATAAACAGTTTGCCTAGGCTTGTTTGGATTCGCGTAGAACTTCGAAACCGTGATATTAATCACGGCAAACACAGAAAACAAGTAGTAGCGCTCCGTTAAGCAACAGCAGCCAGTAGCAGCCGAACAGCAGCCAGAACCAGCAACAGCCAGCAGCTAGCAGCGAAACACGCAGCAGCAACAAGCAACAAGCAACAGCCAGCCAGTAACAAGCAACAGCAGCAGCAACAGCAGCAGCACAGCAACAGCAGCAGTAACAGCAACAGCAGAAGTAGCAAGCAACCAGCAGCAGTAACAGCAAGCAGTAGCAGGCCGGAGCAGCAGTAACAGCAACAGCAGCAGTAACAGCAACAGCAGCAGTAGCAGCAACAGCAGCAGTAACAGCAACATCAGCAGTAACAGCAACATCAGCAGTAGCAGCAACAGCAGCCGTAACAGCAACAGCAGCAGTAACAACAACAGCAGCAGTAGCAGCAGCAACAGCAGCAGTAACAGCAACAGCAGCAGTAGCAGCAGCAACAGCAGCAGTAACAGCAAGAGCAGCAGTAACACCAACAACAACAACATCAGCAGCAGCAGCAGCAGCAGCAGTAGTAGTAGTGGTGGTAGTAGCTCTAGTACTATAGCCCGCGGATAGCTGCCGCAGATATCTTGCGGCAGCTATCCGCGGGCTTAGGTACTAGAGCTATGGTGGTAGTAGCAGCAACAACAGCAACTGCAGCTGCAGTAGTAATAGTAGTAGCAGCAATAACAGCAGTAACAGCGGTGGCGACAAAAGCAGCAGCAGCGGTGGCAGCAGCAGCAATAATAAATGCAGCAGTAGTAGCAGCAGCAACAACAACAACAACAGCAGCACCAGCGGTAGCAACAACACCGGCAGCTGTCAAGCATCAATACGTAGCTGCTAACAAGTTAGCATAAGCCCCGGAAACAGAATACATGCGCGCTCGCGAGCTCTCGCCGCTACAAGCCGCTATTCACAAACGTTTAGCCTCAAACACGGCAACCAAATCAACCCGACCCACGTCGCTCCTGCTTCTACAAGCTTTTAGGGAAGACATTACTGCTGCATTAAGCAGGCGGTCTTGTGGGGAAAGGCCAGCACAGAATATCTACTAGATATCATTCGCCAACTTTATTATTATAGCTGGATGGCATCGAGTGATAAGCTCGTCGAACCCTCACGCGGTAGCGGCAGTGGATCAGTGTCCCATAGAGACGGTCCAGCCTTCCACTTTATAGATGAACACGTAACAATTTGGTATTACAGTGTAATAGGTTGTCTGTACATATCGCACTATGTATAGCTAGTATAATCGACTGTGTATTCGCGGAATAATGGAGAAGCGTATGTATTTATTTATGCAGCCGTGTGTGCGTGCGTGCGTGCGTGCGTGCGTATGTGTGCGTGTGCGCGTGCGCGTGTGTATGTGTGTGGCGCGGTGCTGGAGCGTTTATTAGTTTGGGTCTCTAATAACGGCATCGTCGTGCCTCCCTCGGCACACGTCCGTAATTATTCACATTCAGCTCCGATTATCGGCCACTATAGAGAAGAGAGGGAGAGAGAAGGAGAGAGAGAGAGAGAGCAGAGACGAGAGAGGATGAGCAGACTGAGAAAGAGAGACGAGAGATTACCAGAAGACGAGAGAGAGAGAAAAAGTGTGGTGTGTGTGCTTGTGTGTGAGAAGAGAGGAAGAGCGGAGAGAGCCGGTTGTGTTTGTTCGCTGAGCTATAGCTTTGCGCGCATGGCAATTAACCGCGTTCCGCCTGCATATATGGCATGCAACCACGCGTACACGCTTCTAACCCACCCCCCATGCAACCCTACTGCGTGGCTGCGTTCTGAGTGATATATATATAGTATATATATGTGTGTGGTGTGTCCGTGCTGTGCTGCGTCTGTGGTGTGCGTGTTGCGTCGTGCGTGTGCGTGGCTGCCGTGTGCGTGTGGTGTTCGTGTGCCTGCGCGCGCGTCGTGGCTGATCTCTGTGCGTGCGTTTGGCGGTTTGCGTTTGGCCGTCCCGTGTGGACGCTGTGTGTGTTGTGTGTCGTGTGTGGTGTGTGTAGTGTTGGTGTGTGTGGCTGTGTTGGTGTGTGTGTGGTGTGTGGTTGGTGAAAACATTATGATTGACGATAGGAATCGCCTGTCTTTGTAGTGGTTACGTGCGGCGTGGCATCGACGCAACGTGGATGTGGCCGTTTGTTTGTTTTGTTGGCTAGAAGTAGCAGCAGCAACAATACCACCACCACAGCAGCAGCAGCAGACAGCAACAATACCAGCAGCAGCAGCAGCAGCAGCTAGCAGCAGCAGCAGTAGCAGTAGCAGCAGCAGCAGCAGCCAACAATACCACCACCACCGAGCAGCAGCAGCAGCAGCAACAATACCACCACCACAGCAGCAGCAGCAGCAGCAACAATACCAAGCCAGCAGCAGCAGCAGCAGCAGCCAGCAGTAGCAGAGCGCACAGCAGTACGCAGCAACAAGCAGCAGCAGTGCGTAGCAGAAAAAACTAGCAGTAGTAGTAGCCAGTAGTAGCAGCCAAGCAGCCAGGAGCAGAGTAGCAGCAGCAATAGCAGCACAGCAGCAGCAGCAAACAATACTAGCAGCAGCAGCAGCAGCCAGCAGCCAGTAAGCAAACAGCAGCAGCGCAACAATACGCAGCAGCTCAGCCAGCAGCAGCAGCACTGCAGTACATGCAGCCAGCAGATAGCGAAGCACAGCAGCCAGCAGTAGCGGTAGCGAGTAGCAGTAGTATAGCAGCCACAGCCAGCAGCACAGCCAGCAGTAGCAACAGCAGCAGCAGCACAATACCAGCAGCAATAGCAGCCAGCAGTAGCCAGCAGCAATCCTATTCTTCTCTTGTTTCGATGCGTTGGATCAAATCTCAAACGCCACGGTTCTTATCTTCACCTCTGCTATTACCGTATTTCAAAATTACGTTATCTCATATTTTTACAGTTGTCACAGTGATCTCGGCTGCATTCGCGTATGAGTACCATACCACGTTATCAATACGATCCTATTTATACACAAACTCCTGTTCGTAAGGCAACGGACAATGCCGTCTATTGTTATCATTAGCGCGCCTCTCATTGTGCGTCGAGGCTTCGCCGTCCTAAATTGTGCCAGATGGCATTTCGCATTTAAATCCTGTTTTGTTTTTACTCTCGCACTTTTTTTTCTGAATTTCCCAAGATTACCTCGGTGTATGTCAACGAATCTATGTTTACATTACATTGCTTCGTCGCTAATACACATGCTCTCATTCGTGACGTCAGCGTCGCCGACAGCACCTATCATGCGCTTTCCTTACATCAGGACTTCATGATGGTGGTAGCGTATATGTAAAGTTTGTCTCGACCTTACCATTTTTTTTTGGCGCGTTTCTTCTCGCGACGACTTTTAACTACACTTCTCCATTTACTTTTATTATCATCCTGATTCAATCAATATTTTTCTTCTGGTATGCGTGCATTCCACTACCACGCTGTCATTCACACCGAAATCACTTAATTTTTTAGCGTTATTATATTCTCGGCTGTGTTGTAGCAAGGATGCTGTATGGCAGGACTTGCCCTAACCACCTCTAAGTCTAATGCATTCGGCTCTTCATGCCAGCTATTGCTTAAATTCTACAGTATTAATTATAAATATTGCAGGACTGTGGTTCAGGACATGGAGTAACTACAAGCACTGTGGGCAACTCCATCCAGCGCTCAGCTCCAGCGAGGGAGAGTGTAATTATACGCCAGCGCCACCTCTGTGCGAGATTATTGCTCAAATGAAATCAACTAATAAACCATTAAAAAAAATAATGACACGAACGAAAAACTTCCTCCATAAATAATGATAAATTTATTCAAAAACCAATCAATTTTCGATGCCATTCTATATATGCACAATCCTACGAGCTATTTCATTATGGGGAGTTTTCTAGTGAAACATCTTGGCGAAATTTAACAAGTTACCACCTTGCCTCTCTGTCGGGCGAACAGATTGCTGCCACCATCAGGCTTAGCAACCTTTCATACGTTGTTGTTCATTGTTATGAAAACGACCAACATGACGTTCTGGTATTACACTTATTATGAGTACGTTTTGGTTAAAAAACTTATTTCTATATTCTTGTCTTTTCATTGATTCGGCTAAGCTTCAGCATGTACAGCAAGTGAGAATGTATTTGCAGGGTAGATTTCTTGTGATGTATGCATAATGATAGCGGCCTACATTGCTACGCTGTGGCTATATGCCCGCCAGCCCGGGCACGTCTTCGTTTCCTAAATGCCCCGGCAGTTCTTAACCCTAACCCTAAACCTAACAAAACCCTAACTCTAGCCCTAAACCTAACCCTAACCCTAACCCTAATCCTTAACTCTATAACCCTAACCCTTGTTTACTGAGATAACGCTAAAAATTTAAAAACTGCGGGGCATTTAGGAAATCGAAGACCGGCGCCGCGGCAGCCCGTCAGATATACGCCGGCTGCCGGGCACACTAGCCACTGCTGTACTATGTAACCACAGGCACCATGCCACTTGCGAATGGACTGTCCGGGTTCGATAAATAGCAACCCAAGGCTGCCGCCTACCGTAAGCTTGTGTATAAAGAGTGTATATGAGAGTACATGGTGTGGTATGTGAGTGTCTCTATATTACACTCTTATACACACTACGGTAGGCGCTGAACAGGGTGTTGCTATCTTATCGAACCCCGACCAGCCTAGTCGCAAGTGTCGGGCCGAGCGCGCCGCGCGCGCGCGCCCAAGGGCATAGAGAACATGGGTCCCGAATAAACAATGTGCCTACCCGTAACCCTAACCATAACCCTAACCATATTATATTGACTGAAATATTATAATTTATAATTGATGCAAATGACATTGGTTTTATTGGCGATCCATGTTCTCATATCCTTGAACCCAGTGGCCGGATTGAACGTTTGATTGTTAGGTATCGCAATGTGCTCACTACTACGTACTAGTAGTACTAACTAGTAGTAGAAGGTCATTAGTGTGCTCAATTGGCGTCTATGTCCCCAGAGTGTACTTGCCGCGAACGTACCCTGCGGTAACGGTTCGGAATATACCGGAACCGTACCCTGGCGTCCTATTTGATAATGATTAGGGTTAGGATTAGGGTTAGGTTCGGTTAGGGCAGTAGGCCGTAGGCACTCTCTAGACTCGTTACTGCGAGTAGCACGAGTACGGTCTGGAAGGTGTTAGCATTCAGTACCAGGGTACGTTCCGGTATACTGGACCGTACCCAGGGTACGTTCGGCAGACCCCGGGCGGACATAGACCCTCTCGCCTAAGTCAGGTAGTAGTAGGTAGTAGACTAATTAGTAATACTGTCACTACCAGTAACGTTGATATTCAATTATTATTGTCCGATATTGGAAATAGATTCTGCACAGCACAATTGGACCCAGCTACTCGCTCTCACTACAGTCTGCGATCGTTGCTGTTCTCAGCTTGATAAGTACTAATAGTAATAGGATCACAGTTGAGTTTAGCTAAATCAGATCGCGTTGCGGACCCCAGGACATAAACCATCCCACCATAACCGCTATACATAACTCTTATTCCTTAGCCTACATTACATGTTGCCTCGAAATAAGAAAAAAAATGTAGCGTTGTCCTGCGCGACAACCCAGGATCAAATCGGGTACTTGTCCGCCAACAATTTACTCGTTGTCCAAAAAATATCCAAAATCTCCTATTTTCAATCACATAATAATATGGTCAGAAAAACCACCCAAAAACACTGGTGTAGCAGGATTTTATTAACAAGAGTGGCCAAAAAACAGCAAACTGCGCAAAATAGTGGATGACTTAACACTTTAATGGTTCACCGCTCTCCCTCTTCCACACCCTACGGCTCCTTACGCTTCGTCTGCAATCTTTGTCTGGGTGCCATGCGAAAAGGCGACATTTTTGTTTCATTGTTCTCTGCCCTGCCAGATATGTAATTGTTCAGGCGGATCTAGGATTCAAAGAGTGGGTGAAAAAACAGGCAAGAGGCGGGTATGGGGAGTCCTCCCCCAGAAAATTTTGAAATGTAGATCGCAGCGAGATCGGTATTTGCGGCACTTTTGAGTACATGTACAGCCTTCATTCTGACTACGACAATTCTCGTTTAAAAAACTTTGTGATCAACATTGAATCCCCACTGTTGTTTGTTTTGCATGGGCAAAGCCATTACATCGGAAAATTCAAATAATAATGGAATAAAAATACCAAAATGTAGGGGTGACACTTGCTGGTTTGCTGGTTCCAAATCGAGCTTCACCTTCATAAATCAGAAAACCTGACATATACCAGTGTTGGAAATAAGCAGCTGGTATGCGTCGCTTTCCCACACCATAGATTAATCGCGGGCCGCCAGCCTATAAGTGCTCTTGGAGAACACCTGAGAAAAACATAAATAAAGTGCGTTTTTGCGTCACATTTCTTGTTGTCCACCGACAATGTCTCAGACTGGTCTAGGTTGTCCGGCGCAAATTCTGGTTGTCTGTCGACAACCGGACACGCTTATTTCGAGCATTCTCGTAGCTATTCTACTGGTTAATATTGTAGCATCTCTGTCTCTCCAGTCAGTGTGCTCCCGCGGCTCGGCGCGACGTTCGTGGGTTGGCAGTGTGTCTCCCTGTCGTGGGTAGGCTATAGCTCCCTTCAGTTATAGGTATACCTTCTCGGGGGGCTCTCCTCCGACGGCTGTGTGCCGCATCTCAATTGCCTCGTTCGTGTGCCGTCGAAGACTGACTGCATTTTACCATTGCAGATCTTGGCTGCTTATATAAGCAGCTGCGATGACGTAGGAACCTGGCAGTGCCTCCCTCGCCCGTGCCCCAGGTGCCTGGCCGTTGTCCCCCTTGCTTAACACTTGTACACGTGGATGCAACCCCCTTGTCCAGTATATGTCACGGCGTCATACCCCCCTGTCTGCACGTGCTCGCCCGGCGCATGTACGTGATGGCAAACTCCCTGATCATCCTCCCACATCTGGTAGGCCATGGACCCCCTTCCCCTCGCTTGTTTGCTGTCGCTGGGAAAACTTATTACCTCTGGTGGGTGGCTGGTCTCTGGTTGTTATGTACGTCATCCCCCTGAGATCGACACACTATGCTGCTGTTCTCTACACAATCAGTTACGCTGAGAGGGTCTATGTCCCCGGGGTACTGCCGAACGTACCCTGTACGGTCCGGTATACGCGAAACCCTAGTCGTACTATCTAATATGCCGAACCGTAACTCGCCTACTCCACTAACGAGTCTAGGGAGTGGCCTACGCCTACTCCCTAAGCCGAACCCTAACCCTAATCCTAACCCTAACCATATCAAATAGTGACCAGGGTACGTTCCGGTATACCGGACCGTACCCAGGGTACGTTCCGGCAGTACCCTGGGGGACATAGACCCTATGAGCATTAGTTACTCAGAAATCTCCCTCCCATATCCCCACGTTCTTCCCTTCCAGAGATATTCTCACTTTGCTGTCGTTCTCTGTGCTTCATTAATGAGGAAGCTCCCTCTCTTATTCCTGCATTCTTTCCTTCCAGAGATAGTTATGCTATTCTGCTATTCTGCACATCTTAGACTGGGAATTTTTTCCCTCGTTTTAAAATCCCGGCATTCTTCTCTTGCAGTGATATTCTTGCTTTTCTGCTATTCTCTGCACATTCTTTCTCCAGCGAAATTCTCAGTATTCTGCCATTCTCTGCACATCGTTGACGAAGAATTTTTCCATCTCACATTCCTGCATTCTTTCCTTGCAGTGATGTCTGTGCTACGCTGCTGTGAATTGCACATTACTCTAAACTGAAATTAAAACATCTTTGATTGGGAATCTTCTCGCACCTCCCAACCCCACTTTCTTCCGTTCTAGCGATATCCTCTCTTTGCTGCCATTCTCTGTGTGTCATTGACGAAGAATTTGTTCCTCTCACTCTCATCCCAGCATTCTTCCCTTGCAGTGATATCTGTGCTATGCTGCCTTTGATTGCACATTACTCTACATGTTGGTGACGTAGAGTCTTTCCTTCTCACCTCCCCCCTCCTATTCTTCCTGTCTAGTACATCGTTGACATGGACTCCCCCCCCTCTCTCTCACTCTCACCTCCCCCCATTCTTCCTGTCTAGTACATCGTTGACGTGGACTCCTCCCCTCTCTCTCTCTCTCACCTCCCCCCCCCAATTCTTCCTGTCTAGTACATCGTTGACGTGGACTCCTCCCCTTTCCCTCTCACCTCCCTCCCCCCATTCTTCCTATCTAGTACATCGTTGACATGAAATCTTCCCCTCTCTCTCTCACCTCCCCCCGCGTGCTTCTCCTTGCAGCGATACTCGCGAGGCTGTCTGCGGCGAACGACGAGCTCGAATTCGACGAGGTGACGTGCGGCTCCATCGTGAAGCTCCTCAACACGAACTATCGCACGCGCCTCCACTCGCACGACGTCAAGTACGGCTCGGGCAGCGGTCAGCAGTCGGTGACGGCGGTCGACGTCAGCGACGACCACAACAGCCACTGGCAGGTGCGCGGGCCGCACAACGCAGCCGCGTGCGTGCGCGGCGCTGTCGTGCGCTGCGGCGACGCCATACGACTCAACCACGTAGCGACAGGTGCGAACGTGTTCTCTTGTCTTTCTTCTTCAGTGGGCGAACGTGTTCTCTTGTCTTTCTTCTTTAGTGGGCGAACGTGTTCTCTTGTCTTTCTTCTTTAGTGGGCGAACGTGTTCTCTTGTCTTTCTTCTTTAGTGGGCGAACGTGTTCTCGTGTTTCTTCTTCTTCAGTGGGTGATCGTTTCGAGCGGTCGGCCGCCTGGAGATGGTTTCCGAAAACCCGGCCAGTCCTGCTTTCAGAAATGTTTATTTTTGCTATGTAATCCATGGTAAAATCCGTACAGATTAACCGGTCCTACTCAATAGTTACCAGTTCCAGAATGAAGTTGGTTTGCTATATCCAACACTATTAATCATGCCCCGTTGCAGCAAGCGATGCTACCTCATAACCACATTTCTAAAGAATGTTCTTTACAGTTGAAGGAACTGTAACAAAGGAGGCAGCCCAATGCCTCCAATGCGGTCCAATGTAATTAAAATTTCTTTTACTCAAATTTATTAAAAATAAGCCGAAAAACTTTACTTTATTGGCAATGGCTGACAAAATGACAACAAAATCCCGGGTATTTTTCACGATCCTACTACGTCGCGACGAAGAGATTTTACACGTATTCTCACTATTCGTTATATTTTACCACCAGGACGCAATCTGCACAGTCACTTCTTCCAGTCCCCGCTGTCACACAACCAGGAGGTCAGCTGTTTTGGGGAGGGAGGTGACGGAGACACGGGAGACAACTGGGTGGTTGTCTGCTCAGGTAATTAATTAATCATCGCATTTTAACGAACCCGTCTTATCTGTCCAATTGAAATAACCACGTGCCACATGGACTTCGGCATTAGGTCTTTCAAGCTCGTCCGACACGTGAACATGCGTTTCACGCGCAAATGCCCGAATCTGGACTTGGCAGCACTACGTTGCTAAGCATAGTCTTTAGAACACAATAACGCTACAACGATTGGCTGGAGCTACGCGATTGTCCAGGCCTGTCGTTTCGACACGCCCGGAATGCGCGACGACGACGACGATGACGACGTCGCTCGCCCCCATCGTATGACAGAGCCTCTCGTTTGTCGCAGGCGATCACTGGGAGCGGAACGAGCCGATCAGGCTGCGGCACCAGGACACAGACGCCTACCTGCACCTCACGGGCGACTCGTACGGACGCCCGATCCACGGACAGAAGGAGGTGAGCGGCTACGCGAGCCCGCACCCGGGCAACTACTGGCGCACGCAGGAGGGAGTCTACATGATGCCGAAGAGAACCGACGTCGTATGAGACGACGGCCACGTGGCTAGCCTGCGTGCAGTGCTAGCAGGACTGCTAGGTTAGCACGCGTAGACTAGCCTGCATGGCTAGTCTGCAGTGCTAGCAGGACTGCTAGGTTAGCACGCGTAGACTAGCCTGCATGGCTAGCCTGCGTGCAGTGCTAGCAGGACTGCTAGGTTAGCACATGTAGACTAGCCTGCATGGCCAGTCTGCAGTGCTAGCAGGACTGCTAGGTTAGCACGCGTAGACTAGCCTGTATGGCTAGTCTGCAGTGCTAGCAGGACTGCTAGGTTAGCCTGCATGGCTAGCCTGCAGTACTAGCAGGACTGCTAGGTTAGCACGCGTAGACTAGCCTGCATGGCTAGCCTGCAGTGCTAGCAGGACTGCTAGGTTAGGATGCCTAGACTAGCCTGCATGGCTAGTCTGCAGTGCTAGCAGGACTGCTAGGTTAGCACGCGTAGACTAGCCTGCATGGCTAGTCTGCAGTGCTAGCAGGACTGCTAGGTTAGGACGCCTAGACTAGCCTGCATGGCTAGTCTGCAGTACTAGCAGGACTGCTAGGTTAGGATGCCTAGACTAGCCTGCATGGCTAGTCTGCAGTGCTAGCAGGACTGCTAGGTTAGCACGCGTAGACTAGCCTGCATGGCTAGTCTGCAGTGCTAGCAGGAATGCTAGGTTAGCATGCGTAGACTAGCCTGCAGTACTAGCAGGACTGCTAGGTTAACACGCCTAGACTAGCCTGCATGTGGTACTAGCAGGACTGCTAGAACTGCGGTGCTTGCGTGCTAGCATTGCAGTGGGAGTCGGACTGGGGTGCATTCTGTGATCACAAACTACCGGATGCTTCTTTCTAAACTTGCCCGAACAGTTAGATCAAGAAGAAAACCAATGTACAAACAGGGCAAACGTATCCTGTCAATTAGGAAAGTGTTCTGTGTGTCAGCGTTGGTTCACAAATGGGGGTAGGGTTTTGTTTACTTAATAGTGCACGAGAAAATTTGGTCCATTTTGATACTTCAACACTATCATTCCGTACAAGATTGGTCGAATATTGTGACATGCACACCAAAACTTGTTTACGCGAGATTAAATAGTATAATTTTACGAAATCGGTCTGATACAAAACCAGAATAGTACAACTTGTGTCATCACTGCGAGGGGCAGCACAAGAAGTGTTATCAATTGTTAGCAATAAATGTCCAATGGCTGTCTTTAAAATCAAGTTTTTATTTCTTTCTGAAGAATATTTAACAACAAAATTAGGTTTAATAATTTGAACATAATTACAACTCGATTCAACCAAGAAGACGGCTTACGACCAGGTGTGTGTTAACCTTTAAGTTAATTTTCTTCATGCCAGTTCCAAAATTGGTTTGACTGTCGCATGTCAGTCTGTATGTACGTACGTATACATATGAAAAAGAAAGGTATGTTGTACTAGTTATTGGTGGTATAATCAATATATCACAGGTGCCT
>NW_014577155.1:172655-174626 GCF_000485595.1 Priapulus caudatus
GCAGCAGCAGCAGCAGCAGCAGCAGTAGCAGCAACAGCAGCAGCAGCAGCAGCAGCAGCAGTAGCAGCAGCACAGCAGCAGCAACAATACCAGCAGCAGCAGCAGTAGCAACAGCAGCAGCAACAATACCAGCAGCAACAGCAATAGCAGCAGCATCCATATTTCTATTCTTCTATTTTTCGATGCGCTTAGCAGCTTTCGATGCGCTAGCAGTAGCAGCAGCAGCAGCAACAATACCAGCAGCAGCAGCAGTAGCAACAGCAGCAGCAGCAACAATACCAGCAGCAATAGCAGCAGCAGTAGCAGCAGCATCCCTATTTCTATTCTTCTATGTTTCGATGCGCTTGTATCAAATCCAAACGCCACGGTTCTTATCTTCACCTCTGCTATTACCGTATTTCAAAATACGTTCATCCCATATTTTTACCAGTTATCACAGTGATCTCGGTGCATTCGCGTACGTACCATAGCACGTATATCAATACGATCCTATTTATACACAAACTCCGTTCGTAAGCAACGACATGCGTCTATTGTTATCATAGCTGGCTCTCATTGTGGTCGAGGCTTCGCTCCTAAATTGTGCCAGATGGATTCGATTTAAATCCTGTTTTGTTTTTACTCTCGACTTTTTTTCTGAATTTCCCAAGATTACCTCGGTGTATGTCATCGATATCTTGTTTACATTACATTGCTCCTCGTCAATACACGATGCTCTCATTCGTGACGTCAGGTCGCCGACAGCACCTACTCATGGCTTCCTACATCAGGACTTCATGATGGTGGTAGCGTATATTAAAGTTTGGTCTCGACCTTACCATTTTTTGTCGCGTTTCTTCTCGACGACTTTTTAACTAGCACTTCTCCATTTATTTTATATCATCCTGATTCATCCAATATTTTTCTTCGAGTATGCGTGCATTCACTACCACGCAGTCATTCACACCGAATCTATTTTTGAGCGTTATTATATTTCTCGTGTGTTGTAGCAAGGATGCTGTATGGCAGGTACTTGCCCTAACCACCTCTAAGTCTAATGTCATTCGGCTCTTCCATGCAGCTATTGTTAATTACAGATTAATTATAATGTGGGTATAATATGCAGGTTAATTATATGCAGGACTGTGGGTTCAGACATGGCGTAACTACAAGCAACTGTGGCAACTCCTCCAGCGCTCAGCTCCAGCGAGGAAGAGTGTAATATACGCCAGCGCCACCTCTTGGCGAGATTATTGTTCAAATGAAATCAACTATAAACCATTAAAAAAAATAATGAACGAACGAAACTCCTCCATAATAATGATAAATTATCCAAAAACAATCAATTTTCGATTCCATTCTATATATGACAATCCTACGAGCTATTTCACTATGGGAGTTTTTATTGCAACATCTTGGGAAATTTAACAATTACCACCTTGCCCTCTGTCGGCGAACCAGATTGTGCCACATCAGGCTTAGCAACCTTTCATACGTTGTTGTTCATGTTATGAAAACGACTCAAACATGACGTTGTTTACACTTATATCGAGTAGTTTTGTAAAAACTTATTTCTATATTCTTGTCTTTTCATTATTCGGTAAGTTCAGACTGTAACAGCAAGTGAGAATGTATTTGCAGGTTAGATTTTTGTGATGTATGATAATGATAGGGCCTACATTGTACGCTGTGGCTATATGCCCGGCAGCCGGGCACGGTCTTCGTTTTCCTAAACGCTGTGGCTATATGCCCGGCAGCCGGGCACGGTCTTCGTTTTCCTAAATGCCCGGCAGTTCTTAACCCTAACTCTAACCCTAACCCTAAACCTAACAAAAACCCTAACTCTAGCCCTAAACCTAACCCTAACCCTAACCCTAATCCTAACTCTAACCCTAACCCTAAACCTAACAAAAACCCTAACTCTAGCCCTAAACCTAACCCTAACCCTAATCCTAATCCTAACTCTAACCCTAACCCTTGTTTACTTGAGAA
>NW_014577155.1:178565-182828 GCF_000485595.1 Priapulus caudatus
AGTGGGCGAACGTGTTCTCTTGTCTTTCTTCTTTAGTGGGCGAACGTGTTCTCTTGTCTTTCTTCTTTAGTGGGCGAACGTGTTCTCGTGTTTCTTCTTCTTCAGTGGGTGATCGTTTCGAGCGGTCGGCCGCCTGGAGATGGTTTCCGAAAACCCGGCCAGTCCTGCTTTCAGAAATGTTGATTTTTGCTATGTAATCCATGGTAAAATCCGTACAGATTAACCGGTCCTACTCAATAGTTACCAGTTCCAGAATGAAGTTGGTTTGCTATATCCAACACTATTAATCATGCCCCGTTGCAGCAAGCGATGCTACCTCATAACCACATTTCTAAAGAATGTTCTCTACAGTTGAAGGAACTGTAACAAAGGAGGCGGCCCAATGCCTCCAATGCGGTCCAATGTAATTAAAATTTCCTTTACTCAAATTAAAAATAAGCCGAAAAACTTTACTTTATTGGCAATGGCTAACAAAATGACTACAAAATCCTGGGTATTTTTCACGATCCTACTACGTCGCGACGAAGAGATTTTACACGTATTCTCACTATTCGTTATATTTTACCACCAGGACGCAATCTGCACAGTCACTTCTTCCAGTCCCCGCTGTCACACAACCAGGAGGTCAGCTGTTTTGGGGAGGGAGGTGACGGAGACACGGGAGACAACTGGGTGGTTGTCTGCTCAGGTAATTAATTAATCATCGCATTTTTACGAACCCGTCTTATCTGTCCAATTGAAATAACCACGTGCCACATGGACTTCGGCATTAGGTCTTTCAAGCTCGTCCGACACGTGAACATGCGTTTCACGCGCAAATGCCCGAATCTGGACTTGGCAGCACTACGTTGCTAAGCATAGTCTTTAGAACACAATAACGCTACAACGATTGGCTGGAGCTACGCGATTGTCCAGGCCTGTCGTTTCGACACGCCCGGAATGCGCGACGACGACGACGACGACGACGTCGCTCGCCCCCATCGTATGACAGAGCCTCTCGTTTGTCGCAGGCGATCACTGGGAGCGGAACGAGCCGATCAGGCTGCGGCACCAGGACACAGACGCCTACCTGCACCTCACGGGCGACTCGTACGGACGCCCGATCCACGGACAGAAGGAGGTGAGCGGCTACGCGAGCCCGCACCCGGGCAACTACTGGCGCACGCAGGAGGGAGTCTACATGATGCCGAAGAGAACCGACGTCGTATGAGACGACGGCCACGTGGCTAGCCTGCGTGCAGTGCTAGCAGGACTGCTAGGTTAGCACGCGTAGACTAGCCTGCATGGCTAGTCTGCAGTGCTAGCAGGACTGCTAGGTTAGCACGCGTAGACTAGCCTGCATGGCTAGTCTGCAGTGCTAGCAGGAATGCTAGGTTAGCATGCGTAGACTAGCCTGCATGGCTAGCCTGCAGTACTAGCAGGACTGCTAGGTTAACACGCCTAGACTAGCCTGCATGTGGTACTAGCAGGACTGCTAGAACTGCGGTGCTTGCGTGCTAGCATTGCAGTGGGAGTCGGACTGGGGTGCATTCTGTGATCACAAACTACCGGATGCTTCTTTCTAAACTTGCCCGAACAGTTAGATCAAGAAGAAAACCAATGTACAAACAGGGCAAACGTATCCTGTCAATTAGGAAAGTGTTCTGTGTGTCAGCGTTGGTTCACAAATGGGGGTAGGGTTTTGTTTACTTAATAGTGCACGAGAAAATTTGGTCCATTTTGATACTTCAACACTATCATTCCGTACAAGATTGGTCGAATATTGTGACATGCACACCAAAACTTGTTTACGCGAGATTAAATAGTATAATTTTACGAAATCGGTCTGATTCAAAACCAGAATAGTACAACTTGTGTCATCACTGCGAGGGGCAGCACAAGAAGTGTTATCAATTGTTAGCAATAAATGTCCAATGGCTGTCTTTAAAATCAAGTTTTTATTTCTTTCTGAAGAATATTTAACAACAAAATTAGGTTTAATAATTTGAACATAATTACAACTCGATTCAACCAAGAAGACGGCTTACGACCAGGTGTGTGTTAACCTTTAAGTTAATTTTCTTCATGCCAGTTCCAAAATTGGTTTGACTGTCGCATGTCAGTCTGTATGTACGTACGTATACATATGAAAAAGAAAGGTATGTTGTACTAGTTATTGGTGGTATAATCAATATATCACAGGTGCCTCTGTTTTTATTGAGGTTACATTATGTGTATCACAGAACCTTTGTGAAGAGGGCAGTTTGAGATATTTTGGAGTTTCATAGCTTTGGGAGTAACGGCATCATATTTTAACTTTGTCAGTGCAATTTTCACTTGTGTCTGCTTCTTGTAATCCGTGTGCGTGTTGATAACTTTTTAATAAATGTTGGACAAATGTCAAAATAGACATTGTTGACCACAAACTAGAAACTTACAAATGAAATTATTTTCAATTTATCGGTTTCAATTAAAAACGCGCTAAAATTGTCGTCAACAGACAAACTATTTTAAGATATTTGCGATGCAACTGCATCTATAATTGTTATATTATTACTGCAATCAATAGAATAATTTCAGTTTGCAGATGTTAGAAGGAATTTGATTAGTAGAGCAACTTATCATCATGACGGCATAGCAGTTAGTAATGGCTCTAATAACACATTGGCAGCATTACGTAAATCTATCCAACATTCCTATAAAGGCAACCCATAACCTACGTTGGGATTTCGTAATGGGCACGCTGAGCTATATAATTCACGTGCATGTGCCACTCAATGTCGGAGCCATTGCTCCCATCTAATAGCAGATCACCCGCTCTCACAGATCATCCAACTTATCCATCCGACAAGACTACACAGAGTTCAAGCGACTCACAGTGCCTTGCATTCGTTCAGGAACAGCCGCCTGTAGTAGTAGTAAGTGAATCCCAGGCCCACGGTAAGTGCGAGGAGGAATACGCCCACCGCGACGGCGAGCGTCGTCAGGTCCTGCGGCTCGGTCGCGCCGTAGATGCGCACTCCGAACCTCGTCTCCAGCTGACAGAAGCTGCAAGGTGCACAGAGGGAACGTGAGTGAACTCCCTCGCCCCCACCGTAACCACGGTGCTATGCCCCCACCACCACCACCACCACCACCACCACGCCGTTAGCACAGATGAAGGCAATGATGAAGACTGACCTCGGCTAACCAATGCAAGAGTCGTAGAGGTGTATCCTATTGTGGTCGTAGGATATAGCATGTTGAGTCCGATTGTGGGTGATGTGTGGTGTCTGATGCGTGGTTGGTGTTGCATAGTAGGTAGTGATGTGTGATGCGTGGTAGGTAATGTGTGGTGTGTGGTAGGTAATTGGTGATGGGTGGTAGGTAACGTGTGGTGTGTGGTAGGTAACGTGTGGTGTGTGGTAGGTAATTGGTGATGGGTGGTAGGTAATGTGTGGTGTGTGGTAGGTAATGTGTGGTGTGTGGTAGGTAACATGAAATACATGTGTGGTGTGTGGTAGGTAATGTGTGGTGTGTGGTAGGTAATGTGTGGTGTATGGTAGATAATATGTGAGGGATGGTGTGTGGTAGGTAATGTGTGGTGTATGGTAGATAATATGTGAGGGATGGTGTGTGGTAGGTAATGTCCCTCACATGCAATTACCTACCACACACCATCCTCACATATTATCTACCACACGACCACACAATTACCTACCACACACCGATTCCTCAATATTATCTACCATACACCCACTACACTACCACACACCATCCCTCACATATTATCTACCACACATTACCTACCACACACCACACATGTATTACACATTACCTACCACACACCATCCTCACATTTATCTACCATACACCACACATGTACCTACCACACGACCATTTCCTCACATAATCCTACCACAATTAGCCTACCACACACCACACATGTATTACACATTAACCTACCACACACCATCCCTCACATCATTATCTACCACACACCACACATTACCTACCACACCCATCCCTCACATATTATCTTACCACACACCAACAGATTACCTACATCACACCTAGTCCCTCACAAGATTATCTACACACCATTCCTACCCACACACCACACATTACCTACCACACACCATTCCTCACATATTATCTAACCACACACCACACATTATCTACCACACACCATCCCTCCACATATTTACATCACCATTACCTCCACACCACACCAATTACCTACACACCCACTTATCTACTCACACAATTACCTTACACACACCATCCCTCACATATATCTACCAT
>NW_014577155.1:182838-194613 GCF_000485595.1 Priapulus caudatus
TGGTAGATAATATGTGATGTGTGGTGTGTGGTAGGTAATGTGTGGTGTGTGGTAGGTAATGTGTGGTGTATGGTAGATAATATGTGAGGGATGGTGTGTGGTAGGTAATGTGTGGTGTGTGGTAGATAATATGTGAGGGATGGTGTGTGGTAGGTAATGTGTAGTGTATGGTAGATAATATGTGAGGGATGGTGTGTGGTAGGTAATGTGTGGTGTATGTTAGGTGATGCGTCACTGGAGGTGCACGCTAGCAGACCCACCTGTAATCGTGATCAACGACTCTCACGTTGAACACGTGTATGGTACTCATGTTCTGCGCCCAGACGATGGAGGAAGCAGCGCTGGAGTTGAGCACTTCGTACAGCTGTGAGCCGTTAAACTCCCCCGCCGCCCAGCTGAAGCACGACCTGTAATTCTGAACCACCCATTAATTACAAGTGATAGCTATTAATTACAGGTGATACATGCTTAATACAGGCAATGCCTGGTGTACATACAGGTAAACATACTAATTATATATGATAGCTGTGTTTAGTACAGGCAATACCTTGTACATACATATAATTCCTATTAAATATAAGTAATTCCTATTAATTACAGGTTAGGGATGAAGAGGCATGAGAAGTTATAGTTAAACCTGTGTTACCGTACACCTCTATAGAATGGACACCTGCCTATAGAAGACACTTTTGGTGTTTCCCTTGAGTGGCAGTTACACACAGGTTTGGCTCTAACTATATATACTCGGGGTTTGAAACTGAGGGCAGCAAGCAGCAGGTTTGCTGCCTACAAGGCTAACTTTGCTCCCTGCTCTCAATGTCGTCAACAGATACTTGCTACCAAGGAGTTCCTAATAAACCATAGTAAAAGCACCAACGACTCTACCTGGCTGAGTAAATTCGCAACCTGCTTTTTTCTCTGGGTGCAAGTACTTGCTGCCTGGTAAAAAAAACACCTTAATTTCTAACCCTGTATACTCGCAGGTAACAGTAAAAATGACGCACCTGCGTGGACCAGGTGGCGCTGAGGTTGGTGCTAGGGGGCGCCGCCGCCATCATCGCAGCCCACGTCTGTGCTTCGCGCAGGCAGCCGACATCCCCCATGGTGGCGCTGTACGCATAGTCGCTCCTCCGTCGCTCCTCCCACATCACAAAGTCCGCGTGAACCTGCTTCACGAACACGTCGCCGTCATACCTGCGCACGGAACAACGTGGAAGTTCGAACAATGCAGGGAATGAGACGCCGGCGGTTCGGTCGCCGGCAGCGTGCTGTTACGGGGCAAAGACAATGCAGACGGGGTGCTTGCGTAAATCTACCTTGATCTACCATAAATCGAATTCAGTGCACTTTTCTCGTCGCTGACATCTAACCGGAGGCATCGAACAATAAGCTAGTCTATAGTTCTCCTCTACGAATAAGTTATGTGAGGTAGTGCAGTGGATATCTGCCCCAATAGACACTCCAGAGTTTTTACAATACAGGGCAATATCAATAATGTCACTCAAGGATAATGCTAAAATTGACCTTTACCAACTGGTGTTCTTTCTATAGAAACTTCCACTAATAGTTTTAACAGTTATCTATATTGTGAATATCAAGCGCTATTATTATACTGTTTCACCTACTCGACAAAATAACATTGCTCGACGAATCATGAATTAACCAATTAACATGTCCACAGCATGTGACATACATACATGTGTAGCACGGGCACATATTTTTCTTTGATGTGGGCCATGTGCGGACATCCCAGCGCATCCCAGTCGTATTCCTCCACGACATCCTCCTTTTCGTCCAACAGATGGCGTGCCGATATCGTATAGTTGTACAGCCTTTCACAGGTG
Source organism: Priapulus caudatus (assembly GCF_000485595.1). Taxonomy (NCBI): domain Eukaryota; kingdom Metazoa; phylum Priapulida; class Priapulimorpha; order Priapulimorphida; family Priapulidae; genus Priapulus; species Priapulus caudatus. Next base: position 184,683 of record NW_014577155.1, read on the forward strand.
CCGTTGCCATCGGCTCTGTAAAGAATCACCACCGAGGAATGACACAAGAGCAGCAGTGTTCACCTGGGCTGCCTCACGGCTGGGCATTAGCTATCACAGAACCAAATTAAAACGTCCGATCAAATCGGTTTCTCATACCTGTAGACCCTGATGTGGCGACTGGGATGGCAACCCACCGATATCTGCGCTACCTGCCACAGGAAAAGAAACACTCCTTCATGTATGCACACCACGGGGCCCGTCGTCACGGAAACATCGTAGCTCTATGATAATTACCGGTACTATTATGAGACACGCGAGAAAAGTTACGACCGAGATTGATATCACTGGTAAAATGTTTATGACAATGAACATGAACTATGTAATGTAAAATGTGAAAAATGTGAAAATATTATAAGACTCAAGTTTATACGCTGGTTTACTTAATACGTCATACCAACACGTTGAACGCCTTACAAAGAACATTCACCCAGGATAACGATTAATGCTAACCACTTGGACGGGAGACGGACAGTCTACATCGAACAATTCCGGGCGAAGTTCGAAGGACACGATTCCTGTGCTGTTGGAAGACCAGTCTCCATAAGAGGTGTTCTCCATGTACTTTCCATCCAGGTGGAACAGGAAAGTCTGCAGAAGGAAATCTGTTAGTATCGGAGTGAAGCATGTGTATGTGCGTGGGTCCTGCTCTAATTTTCACACATCTTGCGGCTGCACACTCCCACGGGAAACCACACGAGAGGTGATCTTTTTAGGCTGACAGTGTCACAGACCAAAACTGCAACAATTTCAAATGATTGGGAAATAAGCCTGGCACATAGGTTTCTACTATAGGTTTACAAATCGTATTGCAAGTTCATAAATGATAAACGCTTTACTATAAAATGTTTACATTAGCCATAACGCTTGATTGACACCTCATACATTTGCTGCAACATACACGGTGACTCACACTGACAGAAAACTTTATGATGGTGAGAAAAAAACTAGAGAAAAACTGAGAAAAATAAATGCTACGTGCATCTACACACCTCAGCATCGTGAATGGAAGGGGCAACGTACCGTATTCTGCGCTAGAATATTGTGACCACCCTGTAATGACGTTGTTGTCGGCTCACACACCAGACACGTGGAGCCATGACTTAGTATCTGTGTGGAAGAACAAATAACAATAAATCTATTCAATTTATCTGAAAAAAATGAAATATGAGGAAATATTAATAAAACAAAATAAGCACTGATAACACTTGCTTGCAAAATAATCAGCCTATATGACGGGTAAATACCCACGTTGCGAAGCTATTAATCTCGAGTTTTACTATGCCAAATTTTACTATATACTAAGTCCATAAGGGTGACTTAACGTAACCCCCTATACTACAAGCGTCCTTTATAAGCAGGTGACCTTTCTATAGAGGTGGTTTCACTATGACTCCCACACGATAGAAATGCCAAATGGCCTTTATGGACAGGTGGCCACTCTTCAGAAGCAACAGCTAAGACAGGTTCGACTGTAATAACAGATAGTAGCAGAGCGGGATAATCCCTGCTACAATTCGTAAGTTTATATTACGCATGCACGCACACACGCACGCACGTACGCACGCATGCACACACACACACACACACACACATATAAAACGTGGATTTTACCCGAACAGACTGAGCATAGGTTGCCTTGTACACGACCGATGCCCACAGCAACAAAGTTTCGCCCAAGTCCAGATGGTAGAGGAGCGACGTGACGTTATGGTCAAAGTGTATGTACTGCAAGTAGGAAAAGGAATTTCGGTTCGTACAGGGTCTCTCTCTCTCTCTTTCTGTCTCTCTCTCTCTCTCTCTCTCTCTCTCTCTCTCTCTCTCTCTCTCTCTCTTTCGCTCTCTATCTCTCTCCCTCGCTTTCTATAATGTTGCTCAAATAAAGTAGTAGTATTATTCCATTTTGTGACCATGCTGTTCAGTAAAACGTTTTGCTTTACAGGCACATGCGTTGCAGAATTCACCGATTTGTAGCAATGGATTTCCCACATACCCTTTCACATATCACTCAAGGAAGAATTTCCCTGCACACACCGCAGTTTTCACAAACACACACACACACACACACACACACACACACACAAACTCACACTCCAAAAATTCAAGTTGTTTTACATAAAAAATTCGAGTTTGCTTATGTACACGCCTATTACGGGCATCTGCCACAAAATCGAAATCACAGGGGGAAGAGGGGCAGGTTTGATCATGCATACATCACCTGACACTTCCTCTCTGGATAGAGGGTGCTCTCTATCTCATTTCGCAGCGGCAGCTTTCGCACGTCGACGGTGCCGTCGGTCGCTGTCAACGCGTAGGGCGCCCCCATCGCATCATACACTAGCGCCACCTTGCTGTCACTCAGGTAACCCAACTCTATCTACATACATCAACGGAATGCAGACATGGTGAGATTTCGAAAACGCAGACAATTTGAATAGTCCCGTATTTAGTAGTTTTATCGATCATCAATTATACTAATTAATTTATATATGAATTTTTTAAATTTCTATTCACCTATTCTATAATTTATTCATGCGTTTGCACAAAGGCAGGTTTTTGTGAGCTGAGTAAGATACTGGCAAACCTGTAAACGTGTTACAGTGAATACTTTGTTGCAGTGAAATAGCGTTGCATATAATACCTGTACTGTTGACTGTAGGCCCATTTTCCCAAACAATGCTTTGTTGTTGTCGAGCTGTATTAGGTAGTCACCGTGTGTAGCTGTAAGCAACAAACACAAACTAGGTTAAGTGTGAATAACAATCACAAATTTTGCCCCGTTTTCACTTATGGCCTTTGCCATTTGAAACGCAATGAATCTGTGGCATGAAAACCTTACCAATACATACTTACAGGTATCATTACAAGTACGCAGGTATTAAAAACACATGACTGTTTGTTAATCAACATTGTGACATGTGGCTGACATACAAGTGCCATCTAAAGGGATCAACCAATAAAAACACAGATTAACCAAGTCAACTTCGATAGTAGTACACGGCTTGAGTGTGACACATAAATAAACATATTTACAGATGCTCTCACATATACTACACATCATTATATATGATAACATAAATATGAAAACATGCTGCTGAATTAGTTAACCACATACCATTATATGTATCCTAGAAGGGCAACCGATAGAATAAGTATTCCCGTGCTTGTGATGATTCAGTTTTTTTGCAAACAGTACTGCAACTATGCATGAAAATAACATTCACAGCTGCTATTTTCGGTGTGTACGTACATACCCGCAACCTGCTGGATGGCCTCCTGGGACAGGGTGGTCGAGTAGAGCAACATGTCATCCGAGGCACCTCCTGCTGGGCAATGCAACATTATCAGTGATGCACCATTATCAGCAATGCAACATTATCAGTGATGCACCATTATCAGTGATGCACCATTATCAGTGATGCAACATTATCAGCAATGCAACATTATCAGTGATGCAACATTATCAGCAATGCACCATTATCAGTGATGCAACATTATCAGCAATGCAACATTATCAGTGATGCAACATTATCAGCAATGCACCATTATCAGTGATGCAACATTATCAGTGATGCACCATTATCAGTGATGCAACATTACCAGCAATGCAACATTATTAGAAATACAACATCTCATTATAAGTAATTCAATATTAGTCATTATATACCATGCAACCTATCAGGTACTACGAGTAATGCAATGTTATCAGCAATGTAACATTATCATTCATTATCACCAGTGCAACCTAATTAGATGCTATCAGAAATGTTACATTATCAGCAATGCAATATATATCATTAACTAAACACAAACATTAATTAAATGCCAGATATTATCAGTTCAATCCAACATTGATAATTTTCAGAACACTACTTAAATCACGGATTTTTATAACCACATAACTGATAATAGGGATAATTGAACAATGAAGACGAGGTTAGACGTACCCACGCGAGTGGTCTGCATGAACATCGTAAATGGTGACCAGTAGAGGTAGGTTGGAACGCCAGCAAGAAGATACATCAGCCCTGCCCTGAAGTCATCTAAATAAAAACATCAATAAACATTCCATCACCTAGAAACATCTATATATACACGTGCGTGCATGTAGTATACACTTTGTCGAACTCAGACTACCAGCAACGGGTAGCGATGAAATGCTGACGACAAAATAAAATCCATTTGCCAGTTCTCAATATTTTCACGATCATTAGGCGATTAATTGCTGTTAGGTTATTAATTGTGTTCTCCACATGGCTGCTGATAGAAGAGTACCCTACCAGGCTGCTCATGGTTCTGTATCTGCAGTTCTGTCGCAGTCCAGCTAACATCTTGCATGTTAAACTCCAGCAGTAGCACCTAATAACAACCACACGAAAAACAAATACGAAACGGGAAATTTTAGGTGATACTCACATACAGCTTGCAAAGAGGTTCATAACAATATACCCACACCCAGATGCATATATGGAGATTAGCACCCAGACTAAATGCATGTAGATTAGCTACCACGAAGCTACATGAATCACAAGGGAATAATTTCCCCCTACAATTTTCAAGCATTATTATCGCTCATAAGTTGTGAACTGTAGTATACCTGCGACACGTCACTAGCAGGGGAGACCATGGCTCCAATTAAATGATCACTTGCTCCAAATGCAACATGATGTACAATAGCCTAAACAAAAACATATAAATTAATCTCACTTCTATTGACAAAACCTCGTAAGCAAAGTTAGACACATCCGATCAAATTCTATAGCAGTGGGCAGATTCCATTGACAAAAGCATACTAACAATATCAACTAAGTCAATGTTTAGATTACTATGGCTATGCAGATTGAAATCAATTGATAAAATGATGTTTCATATAAATTTTTTCCACGAAATCAGCCATGACTATCTAATGAATGCAAATGCAAATAATGGAACAGATATTTAACAAACAACTTTTACACAACTCACAAAATAAAAACAATTTCAACACACGTTACAAGCAGAGCAATGCCTGACAAGCGAGAATACCGGAATGCCTGGCAGCAAATCCGTGGGAAGATCTAGTTCCACAAATGTTCCAAAATTGTCCGGATTATTTATGAACACGGAGCTGGCATTCCAGACCGCAAACATCTTGTTCATGCCCTGATAGGTGAAAAAGACATTGATATGGAATTGACATGTAGAACAGTGCTTCACGTAGCTGTTAATGGGTCTAAAAATCCCCAGTCATTTTGGAAATATAATGATTCAACTCCGATCCTCATGACAAAATGTAACTAATCAATTCACTGAATTATTCACTCGATTTTATTTACCGATCATCGAATCTCTGAACTAATGAGTTACCCGACGAATTAAATCGAGAGTTGGAAGACTGGATCAAACGATGTTGTGTAACACTTATTGTACTGCTCCGACAGTCAAGGGTAGATGCTGCGAGTGAGCAAGGTGGAGGCTATGATTTAATCATAAACTGTCATCACTCAAAAGGCTAGCCCTTACCCCACTAGACAAGCCCATGAAGCACCAGTCTCGCCCTTTCACACCCAGCAATCCTGTAGCTGGTAATCCTGTGTTGTTGTAAGAAAGAAATTACCACACGGCAACAAAACCCACACACGGACTATAGCACGACCTTACTTCAAATATATTCACGCCATGCGTTGACATCTTTCAAAGCAACTATGTGTGCAAGCATGCATTCTTTACAGTATGCATCCTTTACACGGACACACACACGCATGCACGTACGCACACACACATGTACACACGCAGGATGTGCCTGTTCTAGTACCTTCAGCAGACAGGCAGGAGTTCCCTTCATCTCCACACATGTAGAGAGCATCGTCGGTAAGCAAGGCGACGTGGTTGGAACTGAAGGCAGCAGATAGGATGGACCGCGAACCAAGAGCCTTACGACAACAGGAGAATCACGTAGAAATGACTGCTTTTCATGTAAAGTGATCACACGGACAGGACTGCATTCCGGACAAAACGTTTATGACTGCATCGCAGACAAAGAAACTGCATGGAAAGGATTGCACTGAGGACAAAGAAACTGCATGGAAAAGACTGCATTGGGGGAAAAGAAACTGCATGGAAATGATTGCATTGGGGGCAAATAAACTGCATGGAAATGATTGCATCACAGACAAAGAAATGGCATGAAAGGATTGTGTTGGGGTGTTGGGGATAAAGAAACTGCATGGAAAGGACTGTGTTGTGTACAAAGAAACTGCATCGAAATGATTGCATTGGGGACAAATAAAATGCATGGAAATGATTGCTACTTCATTACCATGCACTATTAGATTAAGTCAAAGCAGGCAGGAGGCGTCTGCAAAAACAAATAGGAAGGTAGATGTATATTGACAGATTACATATGCCAACTACATGGATCTAGTAATTTGTCCACCTGTTCTGGGATTCTGACTTTGGTCACGGTCCTGAAGTTGTCCTGTGTAAGAAGAAAGGAGTCGGTGCCCACTATAGCTGCGACATTCTCATCACAGGCATCCTGAAGAAAACAGCAATTTTGTGGCATTAATATTAACAGAGAATAAACACATGCACACACACACGCAGTCACGCACGCACACATGCATGCACACATGCGCGCACACGCACACGCGCGCACACACATGCACACACAAACACACACGCACACAAACACACACGCAGACACACACACACTCATGCACACACTCATTATTACATTATTTATATTAATTAACCTGCGAATGAAAAGTCCTCATGGTTCAACCTGTGACCAACCCTCAGTTTGGAGGGTGCTAGTTAGGATGCCACCTGGTTGACAACTGCTGAATTAACACCAGTGGCTGGTTTCACAAAGTGTAATTAAGTCCTTAATCATGATTCTAACCTCCCGTACTTAAATTGAAGTGACTGCTTCACCAATTACTAATTAACTTTAATCATGATTAAGTTAATCACAATATTTAATTCTATTCAGGAGCATGATTAAATCTACTAATCATAATTAGTTGCTAGTACTAGTAGTAGTATGTAGGTAGTACTAGTACAGTAAATAGGCTGCAGATTTTACAATTGGAAATTTTACTTCCATTTTTTCCCAAGGAAATTTAAATTAACTAAGATTAGCTATACTAATTTAGTAATTATAATTGCAAATTAGTTCCTTTTCAGATACGGTTCTGTCGCATGCATTACAGACCGAATTCAGATCTCTAGTGTTGGTTACATCTTCATTCAAACACAACTGTAATTGCACACAACTGCGCTTACCCTGATGGCAATAGGGGTCGCTACTGCTGCTATGAACACATCCTGCAAAGGACATGGTACCATCGTCTTCATCATCATCAGCTTCATTATCATATCATAGCTTTATCATCTATTGAGGAACCAATGTAATAAACTTGTCAAAGAAAGAATTTAGATCGGATCCACTCTCAAGCAGTCAATGCTGAATATCATGGAAACCGATCATTTTTCCACCACGGTAAAGATGAATAGGTAGGGGCAACAACAGCTTGTAATTCACACATACAGGATCGTCAGCTCCCGCAGCAGGTAGTGGAAACTTTGGCATGGTCAGCATTACAACAGTATCGCTGTAAAATAACCAAAGATGCAATGCACAACTCATGCTGCATCTAAATTATCTAGATTACTGCATACATACATACATAAATAAATAAATAATATATATATATATATATATATATATATATCACAAATCAAAAGATGTCACATTGTAAATACAAAAAAAACAAGACGAATAAATTATAATAGACGACGAAAACGACATTCAAATTCCACTAAATCAAAGGAACTACGAACTTACTCGACAAAACAGTCGTACAGACCGAACAAACTCCCGCTGATCTTCACTGCTAACTGATGGTGCATGGCCATACTAGACTGAGAGTTACTTGTAAACATCCAACAGCTGTAAACAGATAACATTAAATACACAATACGATCACAAATATCTCAAAAATTAAAGTTGGGTGACTGCATGACTACGCTTTTAGGCTATCCAACCGCTATACTCTCACTATAAAGATATTAAAGATTAAAGAACGTCAGACGTATGGCAACAAGAAAAATCTCGCAACACAGGTTGTAGCCTACACTTTGTACAAATTGACATCAATCTCTGTCTAATTAAGCTGACCTGCAAGCCTCGTCAAATTTCAGTGGAGAGAACCAGTCTTTAAAGTCGTCTGCATTGTGAAGCATTTCTGAGAGCGTTGGGTCCTGCCCCCTGGTGTAAAATACTCGAGTGATGCTTGCTGAGTACTGCACGAATATAAAACAGAAAGTCAGAAACGCATTGCATATCTTAGTATCATGGTTCCGGTTTGGGTTTTATTGTTTTAGGGAATCTCATTACCTGAGATGGCTGCAAACTTGTCCTATTGGTTTCACCCACACTCTGGTGCAGAACATCTAAAATCCATAACTTCAATTCCTGTAATAACAAAATTACTAGAAATAAGTACGCACACATGTACACATATACATACTTTTTAAAATCATATAATTAATAAACTGAAATATTCTAAATAAGCTTAACACACTAAAACTTACTAGATTTTGTCTTGACCAATCTTTTTCCACACTATATAAATAAAATTGTATAAATCAATACACACTATTAGATTTGCATAACAAGGTATTAATTAAATTGTGAAAGAAAATTATTCTGCATCTAAACCTCAGGATGCTACGATGCAATAATGAATAGCAACTATCATGTAATTAGAAAACAAGATAAAACTTAATAACAGCCTAAAAACCCTCATTTTCAACCTACCCCTAATCATGTTGAATGTAATTAATTCATATAATACAAGTGTGAAATATATCATACCTACTAACAACTAGGTACCAGGAGTAGCAAGCGTGATTGTTAGATACGGTGATATAGCGAACTGGATCCGTCACATCTGATAACACGTGTTTCACTGCAAAGCCAAACTGACCTGCTGCTGGACATGTCACCTCAGTAGTATGTGCACTGAACAACAGACGGAAACCAATGTACTATCAAATTGAGGTTGCACAAGTAATATCTGTGACATGAGGGCAAGAATAATGGGGCATCCCTGTTATTTTACTCTGGGTAATACGTGGTTATTGCATTCATTTTGGTTACCCTGACGGTCATTAATCGGTGTCATTAGGACAGCAGTTTTATGCAGCATATACGATTGACTATTTTTAACCACTATATTTTGCCACTTATATTGGATTTCAGCCAAGAAATTATTGTTTTATATCAATAAGGCATGCTTAGTCTTGGTTCTGTATGGCAACTACCCACTTGTGTTACTGCCAATGCTGTTGACCAATTAATTATATGTTTTTTTTATTTATTATGTGTTTAGACCATTCACCTGCTGTTGGACACCAGGCAAGTTCTTGAGGCTTGCCACTCAATAGCTTCATCATTCTCCACAGTGACATAGTGTAGTTCTATGATACTCCTGGTTGTGAACATATCTTCATTTCCAAAGATAGCTCGATACCTTGGCCAAACAAATAATAAACTGTCTAAACCAGTCCAACCAAGGACACCACAGGCAAAGGCTATGTCAACTGTGTCGTGTATTCAACGACATGTTGAGGGTAAACAAGTTAGTCATGTCAACGATAATGTACTGTTATGGTATTATCATTATTATTATTCAGTATATATGCCTTCCCATATTTTGCATTATTATGCAAATTATTGAATATTTTTTGACGTTGTCAGTTGAATTATGTACTTCAATCAAATAGTAATACTGTACCGTACTGCGTAATATCAAATGCGAAAATTTGAGAACCTACCCACCATGCACCGACCCATGTATTTTGGATTTCAACGCTTTCAAATATTACAGTTACATAAGTCATAACA
>NW_014577155.1:195592-198812 GCF_000485595.1 Priapulus caudatus
GTATATACATGAGATTTCCTATAAAAAAAATTGGTCTCGGAATGGCCTGTCCTAACCCATGGTAGCCAATTTTCCACCAATGATTTGAAGCTGTTGTCATCATTCAGGGATGGGAAATCTAGTTTGGGTGGGGTTGCTATTGTTTCAACTGTAATTCAGCAAAGTTTCATGCGCCTGCTACCATAATTGTGTAAGAGGGGTGAACCTCAGACCTATTGTCCTACATTTTTATCAACTCCGTTACGACTGTATTGTGCTGCCATCTATTCATAGACAATGGTGTTAACCAATGACCAATCAGACCAAATCAGACCAATCAGACCAACCAGCATCACATTTCAAGGGGAAAATTTGCCAAAAATAAATGCGTACTTAAATGCATTCATCACCTCTGTTACGCAAATTGTATGATAAGTAACCATAGAAACCAAACATCATAAATTGAGGAAGACAGGCATATTGACCTCTTGAATAAAACATATTATTTGCATCTTGCCCTTGCTCCATGTGGAACCAACAAGGTCAAGCATGACAAAATTATCAACTCCATTACATCAACTCCGTTACAAAATTGTAACGGAGTTGATGTATAGGCCCTTATATAAAGGTACACAAAAAAGTAAAAAGTGTAATAATCTTTGTGGTTTCAAATTCAGGGCCACGGTGTTACAAATATTGGAAAAATTAGTATATAAATATGCCAAAGGGATGATAAAAAAAATTCAGTAATTTAAAACTGCAATTTGCCCCCTAACCTCAGAAACACCCAACAATCGTTAGTAAATGCAGCGAGGGAGGGCGAGTTGACTATGCAGTGTACCCCCCCCCCCCATTTAGGAAAGTTACGATATGGGGGTTTAAACTAGGATCAGAGCAAACAAGGTGAGTACCGTACCCTCGGTTCAAGGACGTTTTGTCCCGCCTTTCTGACAACAAATTACATATTTCTTGCTAGAAATTATTAGACAACACCCTGAAGAAGACCTCTGTTAATTTTTAAGAGTGTACCCCCACATTTACGAAAGTTACGACTTGGGGGTTTAAACTAGGAGTAGGATCAGAGCAAAAACAGGCTCACTGTAGCGTAGTAGGCCTACAAAGTGGAATCCGTTAATTAACGTGCAACACGACAGTCAATTTTAATCTCACCTCCAAACACAAAGAACTAATCTAAATATCAATGCCAGGAATAACATATAAACAAATAGTTTAGACATGTTTGGTACACTCGTAATCGAGAACACGGCAGGTGCAATATATGGTGTTTTCGGTGTTCGGACGTCTGCTCATGCGTTGGAAGGTGCTGCCCTCTCTTGTTGCTCCGTTCTCAGCATTCACGATGGCGATTCCTTCTTCTTTTTTTTATCTTACACACACATAATATATTATATATATATATATATATATATTATTGTTTTTAATTAGATATTAAATAGAAATGCATATAGAGAATTATTGTTAGGAGATAAGTTACTTAATATTAGCAATAAATCTACAGTTGCACATTTCTGCACGGTTTATTTATTACGCAACCTCGTTGTCTTTTATTTTTAATTCTCTCGGTCCTTTTCAAGCTCCCTGCTTGAGTGTCATAAACCCTATCTGTCGAATCCCGATACCTGGCTTTATCTTACCTACATTTTGTTTCTAGGATGTTCTTTCTTTGTCTTCATTCATTGGTTCTAAATTAGCTATATTTTGCTAATTGCTTACAACAACGTGGCCATGTATCTATTGTCATTAGACACACTCGTAGCTGAGAAATGTCTACCATGGTTGCTCTGAAATAGCGATAAGTGCTGTGTTGAAAGAGAAACGTCATGACCCTGTGATCTAGTTTCTCTTAGCAAGATTAGTTGTTTCCCCCGTCTGCTGCTTATATTATTCAGCTGCGAAGCGGTGCTTTTGGGGTTTTCCCACCAAGATATATATATATATATATATATATTATATATATATATAGAGAGAGAGAGAGAGAGAGAGAGAGAGAAGAGAAAGAAGAGAGAGAGAAAGAGAGAGAGAGAGAGGGGGGGGGGTACTGGTAGGTTTAACGCAAAAGGACGAACGGACGGACAGACAGAACAGACAGACAAATATACAGACAGACAGACAGACAGACAGACAGACACACACACACACACACACAACACACCACACACACACACACACACACACACACACACACACACACACACACACACACAGATCGTATATTGTTACGGACATACATATAGACATGGATAAATTGGATGGATGGATAGATGATAGATAGATTAGATAGATAGATAGATAAATAGATAGATAGATAGATAGATAGATAGATAGATAGGATAGTAGTTAGATAGATAGATCAGAGATGAGAGATAGATAGATAGATAGATAGATAGATAGATAGATAGATAGATAGATAGCGAGATAGATTAGATAGATAGATAGATAGATAGATAGATAGATAGATAGTAGATAGATAGATAGATAGATAGGTAGATAGATAGATAGATAGATTATAGATAGATAAATATATAGATAGATAGATAGATAGATAGATAGTAGATAGATATGATAGATAGATAATAGATAGATAGATAGATAGATAGATAGATAGATAGATAGATAGATAGATAGATTAGATAGATAATAGATAGAAGTAGATTAGATAGATAATAGATAAATAGATAGATCTATATATACTATATAATTATATATATATGATTAGATAGATTAGATAGATATGCTTATGATAGATAAGATAGATAAGATACAATAGATAGATAGATTAGATAGATAGATAGATAGCATAGCTATTACTGTATACGCTCACGCAGCGGAGAGAACACTGCGCATAGATATAGATCAAAAACGAGAATCAGAATTGGATTTCTCCTTTCTTTCGCTTGCTGCCTCTCGTTGGCGCTTTCATTGCGTGTAAACAAAATACACGACGACTCAGGTCACGATGATACAAGCCCATGTAGCTACTATGTTGCACAACGTGTATCTGTGATTCATGTGCATGTTTAATGTGTGCGTGCGTTGTACGTGGCGTGTGTTGTATGTGTAGGCCACGTGTGGTGTGTGGTGTGTGTGTGGGGGGGGGGGGGTATGGTTGGTGTGTGGGGGGGGGGGTGGGTGGTGTAGGGGCTGATGTGTGTGGGGGGGGTCATAGGTGTGTGCGCGTGTGTGGTGGGGGTTGTGTGTGTGTGTGCTGTGTGTGTGTTGT
>NW_014577155.1:198837-202818 GCF_000485595.1 Priapulus caudatus
TATATATATTATGATTGTTCATCTATCTATTTATCAATCCATCCATCTCGTCTCGATCCATCTATTTATTCCATCCATCTATATATCTATCCACCTACTCATCTATTCATCATTCACTCCATCCGTATTCATTCATTCATCCATTCTATTCATTCATTCATTCATTCATCCCTCTCATCCATCCATTAATCCATCCATTAATCCATCCACCATCTATCCATCTATCATCATCCATCCATCATCCAAGTCAATCCATACATCCATCCATCCATCCTCCATCATCCATCCATCCCATCCAATTCATCCCATCCATCCATCCATCCATCCATCCATCCATTCCATCCCAATCCATCCATCATCGCATCCATCCATCCATCCATCATCCATCATCCATCCATCATCCATCCATCCATCCATCCATCCATCCATCCAATCCATCCATCCATCCAGTTCCATCCATCCATTCATCCATTTCATTCTACTTCATCTATCCATTTACCATCTATCCCATTTCATCCATCCATCCATCCATCTATCCATCCATCCATCCATCCATCCATCCATCCATTCATGCAATTCCATCTATCCATATTCCATCTATCCTCTATCCACTCTATCCATTCCATCCATTTTATCATCCATCCATCCATCCATCCATCCATCCATCCCGCTCCATTCATTTTCATCCATCCATCCATCCTATCCATCCATCCATCCATCCATCCCATCGCATGCATTCATCCATCCAATCCATCCATACCATCCATCCATCCATCCATCCATCCATCCATCTCCCCATCCATCCATCCATCATCCATCATCCATCGCATCCAATCCATCCATCCATCCATCCATCTATTCATTCATTCATCCATCTATTCATTCATTCATCCATCCATCCAATCCATCCCCCATACATCATCCATCCATCCATCCATTTCATCCATCCATCCATCCATCCGATCCATCCATCCATCCATCCATCCATCCATCCATCCATCCATCCATCAATCCATCCATTCATCCATCCATCCTTCCATCCATCCATCCATCCATCCATCCATCCATCCATCCACCAATTCTTTCATTCATTCATCCAATCCATCCATCCATCCATCCATCCATCTATCCATCCATCTATCCATCTGTGCCATCCATCCATCTATCCATCCATCCATCCATCTATCCCATTAGCATCCGTGTCCGTACAGTCCTGTTGTTTTGTCCGCCTTATTAAAATGTAAAAAATATACGAAGATACAACGTGAATATCGCACAGACTTCACGGGTGTTTCGGTGGGAGACGAATGCCTTAGTATATTCGCCTCGCATCAGGGTATTTCTGGCCGCGCAGTCACGTTGATTTCAAAGGAGACTAGCTACGAGTCATAAAAGTAGGCAGAGAGAAAAAAAAATCGGCGAGTGTGTAAAAAAGTTGATCTCTCTCTCTCTCTCTCCTCTCTCTCTCTCTCTCTCCTCTCTCTCTCTCCTCTTTCTCTCTCTCTCTCTCTCTCCCTCTCTTTCTCTCTCTCTCTCTCTCTCCCTCTCTTTCTCTCTCTCTCTCTTTCCCTTCCCATCTCTTTCTCTCTAGCTCTTCCCCTCTCTCTCTCGTCACAACATACATAGATATTCTCGCTGAACTCTTCACCCGATAGACTGTTTTTTAGATGGTTAAAAATATGGAACTAAGCGCAGATGTGACCGCCGACGCAGTGAATACTGGGATTTCTCAAACCTAAGCTGTGAAATTAAGAGAATGTCCCTAACCATAGATACCCTACATTACTGCGGTATAAAGTTTTTTAATTGTAATATACTGTAATCGTAAAAATAGTGTGATAGTATTAGTGTATAATACCGTAATTGCAATGTAGTAGAACTATAGTTAATAGTGTCTATATAGACATCCTTGACACTGACCGGGAAAATCTCGGCCCTAAAAATACTACCAGTAACAATATAGATTGATAAATTTTTAATTAGAAGTGACGAAAATAGTTTTGATAACAAGCTCGTTAGTGTGACTTAAGCAGTTTGATGTTCAATGATTGGTTGTTCGGCATTTACGAAATTGCTTGTTCATTATTGGACGTCGGCTCTCCGATTGAAGATTCGCTTAAACGCAGGATTACACAGGATCCGGTAAGATCAGCGAAGTGATTCGCAAGATCGTCTATCTTGGCAAAGCGCCTAGAGAGGCAATCGAAGAGATGAACGGATGAAGAGATGGACGAATGCCTATAGATGAATGGATAAATAGACAGACGGACAGGCGGACAGGCGAGCTGAAGGTCAGACAGGCGGACAGACGGACGGACGCACGGACGGACGGACGAATGATTAGAAAAACGAATCGATAGATCGACAAACATCCGGATGGACGGACCCGGACACGTGCGTGCGTGCGTGCGCGTGTGAGTTCGCGCGTGAGAGAGAGAGTGAGTGTGTGTGTGTGTGTGTGTGTGTGTGTGTGTGTGTGTGTGTGTGTGTGTGTGTGTGTGTGTGTGAGTACATGCGTGCGTGCTGGTTGGTGCTGGTGTCGGCTTCTCTTCAGTACCGCTACGGTCCTGGCAAGCAGCCGTATCTCCTCTGCCTCAGCGTGGTCGCAGACCAACGGACCTGTGGACCAGCAGACCTTGTTCGTTGCTCACTTATTACTCGGTGGCCAGGAAAACCCAAATATGGGCATGTAGGCTGTGAACATGTTCCCTAACTCTAACCCTAATGTTAATCCTAACTCTAAATCCAACAACAAACCTCTATCGATCTCTCGAACTCAAATCCAAACATCTATCACTACAGACAGACAGACAAACAGACGGACGGAAGGCCAGCCAGCCAGCCAGCCAGCCAGCCAGACAGACAGACAGACAGATAGATCGACGAACGAACGGACGGGTGAACAGACTAAAGACGAGTAAGACTGACGTACACGCTCTCGTACACACACGCTGTTAATGAGTCAGCATCCCACGCAGCCTCGACAATTCTCGACCACGTAAACGCGTGCACACGCCGCGTATTCCGGCAGCCGAATTTCTGCAGATCGAGTTTTCATGATCAGGTTTTTACCAAAAAATGTGACGGGACGCCGCTGCCGCAGGGGTCAGTGACAGTATGGGACGTAGGCAGGCGGTCACACAGTGTAGCAGTGTGTTTGCATGGTCGCGTCAGCTGGGTGGGGTTACTGACATATCGCTCGTGGCTTTGTGCAGGTAACGGGGAAGAGGAAGCGAGAAAGAAATGGATAGGATTAGAGCTGGAGAACGAGGGAGATGAACTAGGAGAAGATAGAGAGAGGGAGGGCGAGAGCGAGAACTAGAGAAGTAGAGAGATGGGGGGGGGGGAGAATGAAAGAAGGGGGATACGAGGAAGAGCGAGAGAGAGGAGAGGAAGAGACACACCTAGAGACATATACACATAAGGCGAGGGAAGGGGAAGGATGGGAGAAGAAGGTGGTAGAAAGAAAAAAAGAAAGCAAGAACGAAAGAAACAACAAAAACGTAGCAGTGCGAAAATGAGAGACGGAGCGAGAGAAGGTGGGGGGAGTGAGAGTGAGAGGGGGAAGGGGCATATAAAGCGGGGTAGGAAATAATCGTAGGTGGGGGAGGGAGGGGGACCGGAGGGGTGAGAGTGGGCGTAAATATTAGTGAAAGGGCGCGAGAAATGCACGGGATACAGAGAGATCACGGTAGATTAGGACATAAAGAGGGAGAAATCCTAGTTGATCCACTATTATTACCAGAGGGAAAGCTGAAGGGAAACCATCGACTTGCAGCCGGAAATGAACGAGGGAGAAAGAGAGGGGGAGAGAGAGAAATGGAGTGAGGGAGAAAGAAACAGAGACAGAGAGAGGGAGAGGGGCACGTGAGAGAGAGAGAGACACGCACATAGAGAAAGACAGAGTGAGGGAGGGAGAGAGAGAGAGAGAGAGAGAGAGAGAGAGAGAGAGAGAGAGAGAGAGAGAGAAAGAGAGAGAGA
>NW_014577155.1:202951-209149 GCF_000485595.1 Priapulus caudatus
AGAAAGAGAGAGAAGAGGGAAGAGAGAGAGAGAGGGAGAGAGAGAGAGAGAGAGAGAGAGAGAGAGAGAGAGAGAGAGAGGGAGAGAGAGAGAGAGAACAAGAGAGGAAGACAGAGAGGGAATCAGAGACAGAGAAGGGCAATATTATATTAACATAGAGATGTAATGGACATCGATTACCGGTTCCTGTTACCAACTATCGCCGCCCAACGAAATGTACCCATAAAATCGCATTCCAGGCAACGGTTGATAGCAGAAACATTTCCCGGAAAGTTCCTCGTTTTACGATATTTTAACGCCGAGAAACGGAACGACGCGAATACCAAGCAAAAATTTACTCCGTGTCTCGTATCGTTTCTAAGGTAGGCTCCAATGTCAATATTCGCATGCTCACTGAGCGGCGGAAGAATACATAGCTTAAGGAGTAAATCGTCTTAAGTAGTTTATAGAGGCAACTCGAGGGTGACTAATTAAGGTCGTTAAGTGAGGGATTATAGAGTTAAAAAATGCGCTGGGGCCACACTAGTCCCCTTTATCCAGAAAACGCGCATCAACAAGGAGAGAAGAGGAAACACGAAAGCTATTTGACAGACAGTTGGTGTAAGCGCGAACCTATCTGCGTATAAACACATGTGTTTAGGTTGTAACTCATGGGTCAAACTTACTTCATGACCCTCGCACCCACGTGGTGGACGTAAGGATTAGATAATGGCAAGGGTTAGGTTAGGGTTAGAGTTAAGGTTAAGGTTAAGGTTATAAAGGTAATGTAATTGTATGATGATGATGATACGGGTAAGGGTCGATGTAATGCTGGGGTTAGGGCTGGGGCTGGGGTTGGGGCTAGGGCTGGGGTTAGGGCTAGGGCTGGGGCTGGGGTTGCAATTGGGGTTATAGTTGGGGTTATGATTAGGATCAGGGTTATGATTAAGGTTATGGAGGTAATGTATGTATGATGATGATACGGTAAGGATTGAGATAATGTAGGGGTTAGGGCTGGGGTTAGCGCTGGGGTTAGGGCTGGGGTTAGAGTTGTGTTAGGATTGGAGTGAGAGCTGGGCTTAGGGCTGGGGCTAGGTTGAATGCATGCACTCACGAAAGAACGAACGAACAAACGCACGCACGCACGTATATAGAAGTGATATCGCCACCTCAGGCCTTCATCCGGGTAAAAATCAACACGCATATAGAAAACAAACGCAAACGCTCGCCAGGTATACGTTTATACTGAAACATATATATTATAAATGTTGAGCAATAACATACATAGCTTGTAAAATATAATTACATCATCATTATGGCAGACGACATTGGCAATAGAAGTATAAACACACGGTATTTACACGCCAACATATGTATATTCGAGAGGGAGATAGACAGAGTCGACTGGAGAAGGAGTTAAGGGTACGCAGTCGACGCATTAGGCTTCTAAATCAGTGAGTACATCGAAGGACGATATAATTACACGCGCAAAACCTTTCTCGGTCCATCTTTCATATGTCGTCGGACACTCTAGCACTCACGCAGCCCCCTCGTTCCGTCACGGGCTACATAGGTAGTACTAGACACATGCACACACTCTTCAGTATTACTGAGTGTAAATCGCGGATGCCCACCTCGCAGCAGCATCTCGGCAACCGTTCACAACAACCACAGTTGCAACTGTACGCAGCTAGCTAGTCGGTCACTGATCAACCAACCAGCCAACCAGTCAGCCACCGGTGGATGCACCAGCAGTAGCAGTAGCAGTAGCAGCAGCAGTAGCAGTAGCAGCAGCCACATGCAGAGGAGAGGAAGAGCGAGGCGTGATGGGGGGAAGGGATATGTGGGGGAGAGAACAGACGATAGCGTGTGAGGGAGATAAAATGAGGGTGAGAAATAGAGAATGGTTAACGAGGGAAAAGAAGATAGAGAAGAGAGAGGGGGGCGCGAGGGAGAGGACCGAAGGAAGAAAGGGAGCGAGCGAGAGATCGAGAGAGAGAAAGAGAGAGAGAGAGAGCGACGAAGAGTAGAGGACGGAGGGAGAGGGGGTGAGAGACGGAGAGAATGAGAGAGCGAGCGAGTCAGAGAGTCAGTCGGCCAGCCAGCCAGCCAGCCAGTCAGTCAGTCAGCCAGCCAGCCAGCCACCGGTGGGTAGGCAGGCAGTGCAGAGCGTTGTAGCGCGCACTCGGCTCAGGCGGCAGTGAACAGGCTCGTGTGATCAATAAACCCACCGTAGAGTGGTGGACTCATCTCTACTGGCGGCTGCTGCATTCTGTAGTTATGCGCACACACAGGCACACGAAACACAGAGAGAGAGAGGGAGAGGGGGGAGGAGAGGTAGATGGAGACAGGGATAAAGAGAATAGAGAGAAAGAGAGAGAGAGAGAGAGAGGGATGAGAAGGGGAGGAAAAGCGAGACACAGCCAGACAGACAAAGAGAGGGGGCAAGAACAGGAATGGAAATTTAGAGATGGGCAGAGAGAGGGTGCGAGAAGGGAGATTGACAGAAGGAGAGAGCGAGGGGAGAGACTCCGCACACGCCCGTTGTCATTCGAAATACACCGTCATCTTTGAATACTACTAGTGTGCAGCGAACACCGAGTACAGTAGCAATGGCCCAGCAATAACCTCCTTCTTATGTTATATATATATATATATATATATATATATATATATATATATAAAATAAATAATCGCGTTGTTTTGGTCGATTATCGGTGGTTATTGCTGCACATAGGTTATGTACCACGTGTAGCGCTGCATTCAACATAATATACGTCATGTACACGTCACGAGAGATAATACACGTCTTTGGAACGATTAGAATACTGTTGCAAAAGGCAGCGATAGCTGAGGTTGGATAGAGAAAGGGGGGGAGGCATTTAAGCAAACAAGCTTGAGTTCGACATTCATACAACCCGCCAAGAGGGAATTACATTGAGTGTTTACATACATACGAACTGCTACCACCATGACGTGAGTAGGAACGGGAGCACCGAACACCTATACCGATACCGATACCTTATAGCACGCCCACGCACACGCATCAACCCAGCCGAGCCTAGAGCCCGCTATTACAGGCTTTTGCCAGCGATCACAAACCTCAGTGGTAGAAGACACAGTGTCCGTAAGACCGTAACTAACGTACGTACATGTAACGTACGCCATTCTAACACGGACACTGCACGCACGCACGCACGCACGCACAAACACATGAAACGATGACGATGCAATTCCGCGAATACAATAAGATGTTCATATAACAGAAACAGAAGGAGCTCCGATAGAAAATCTGCTCAACAGCGCGCGTAGACCGCAGAGATCTAGTACGCTACACTCACTGAAGAGCTACTGCTAGACCGACTGAGACGCGCTATATTCCACGCAGCACATACACGCATACATTCAGCAAGCATATTAGATATATTATTAGGCATCCCATCAACTCATATAGGCCACAGGAGTTGCTACCGGATAGGCACATTTCACGACAAGAGCGAGAAGTGGAGTAGACGTTTTCTAGTATTATAGACTCAAAACTATTGCTTTTATAAAGTGACAGTATCAAATTTACACTGCGGGAATAACTGACAGATTCATAGGGGTTTCCATACATATAATATATACGTACGAAGACAAACATACTGCTTTCTAGTTAAGGGGCAGATAATGAGAGGTGGGGTACGGTTGGGGTCTCTAACGTTTGTACTTTCAATGAGAAATAGACGAAATATATTCTCAATTCTCAATATTTTTCTGTTGAGTTTAGCCACTTGGGTTTAGGTGGTGCGTTCGCGAGAGATGCAAAATGGCTAAAATTGCTTTTACGTACAAACATAAATGCATGATATATTCTGCATAGTAAACGATCTGTCTATATATATATATATATATATAATATATATATATGTATATATATATAATATATTTATATATATATATATCCTAAATTCTAGTTGTAACAGTAACACTTTATAATATCCATGCTGGCAACAGCATTATGACAAAATATAAATTATTTACACTTGGCTCAACATTAAATACGACTTCTAGACTATGCTTACTTCGACTAACGAGCACATTGTGGTATCTACCCTGTAAAGCTGGATACCCAAGCTAAACAACACGCATTATGAGTGTACTGTCACCCTTCTGGGCGTGTTTAGAGATTGTTCTGTCAGATGCCACATAGAATCATAGAAGATGAAGAGTGATTTAGAAGCCGTGGCATTATTCACGTATAATGCTGACCTCTGGGAAATTCAAGGACAGTGGTAACCTCTGGGAAATTCAAGGACAGTAGTGACCTTTGGCAAACTCAATCACAATGCTGACCTCTGGAAAACTCAGACAATGCCGACCTTTGAAAAACTCAAGAACAAAGCTGACCTCTGGGAAACTCAAGGACAGTGGTGACGTCTGCAAACCGGGGTCTTATTAGTGACGTCACAGCTTTAGGAATAGGTAATACTTCCGAGAAACTGAATAATTTAATAGACATCATTGGCATTTTTGGCAAGTCTCACGTTACTGAAACAGACTAAACCGCCGTGTACGGTCTACACAGAGCGGTGTACCGGCACGATGTCGACTCCCCGGTCTTGCACATGTGCCACCTTTCGGGGACCCTACGCCACCTGGCGCCACACTTAATTTCCGGTCTAGTACGTGCGCCACCTATCGGTGACTTTACGCCACCCGGTGGTAGCGTGTATTGACATCGTACGCACGCACCTACGACTGTCCTCGCTAATACTATTACATTGACTGCAACGAAAACGGGCCAACATGGCTGCTACCGACGCACTTTGACCTTCACGGACGTCCGCCTTCCGGCCTGACGAATAACTTACCAAAAATAAATAGGGAACAAAACCGTATTTCATCCGCATATATAAACACCTTTCGAGACACGTTTAACGCGTTTAAAACGCGTTCACACATTTTAACCGTAGGGGACCTACAGAACGTCGCTGTTGTTGTTGTTTAAAAATAAGCTGCAGCTCCACGAAGTATATAAAAGCGCTGTCATCATCGTCGTCACCATCATCAACATCAACTACGATTGCACCAGTGGGTAGAAAATTGAGGATATCGTCACAAAATATGACTTCAAGTAACCCCCTCCCCCAGTCTTATAAAAGAGGCATTCGAAGGCCGTTCTTTTCTCATTTCATCGTTTTTTCTTCTTTGATTCCGCCGTGCGAACACGCGAACAGTCAACGGCCAGTCAAGGGAAAGTCCCAAAAATTGACCCTAATAGACAGGTGTCCGTTTTATAGAGGTTTGGCTGTATGCGGACGCTAATGTCTGCATATAGATATCAGCAGCAATTCCTTTCCTCATACGCCACTGCTAAGAAACAGTGTGCATCACATTACCAGAGCGCACGCACGCACGCACACGCACACGCACGCACACGCACACCGACAAGTGCACTCAGAATGAACCGAACCCTGCACGCACGCGCCTCATCGCCCGTACGTCGTCAACCGACACACGCGGCGCCGCGTGCCAGGGTATCCGAGCTGGTGTAGAAATGATCAATAAACTAACTGTAGACAGATAGAGTCGCGGAGCTGCTGCTGCTGCTGCTGCTCCAGCGGCGGCGGCGGCGGCGGCGGGTTGGTTATATTAAGAGCTGCGTGCATGTGTCATAAGCTGGTTACGCATGACCAAGGGGCCGGATAGCGGCCGTGTCGACCCACGTATACATACATGTACACACAATTCCTCCTCCTCCTCCTCCTCCTCCTTCCTCTTCTTCTTCTTCCACATCATCCGCTTCCTTCTCCTCCCGCCAAACCATCCTGTTCACCCCTCCTCTTCTCCTTCTTTCCCCTCACCTACTCTCCTCCTACTCCTTACCCTAACCCTCCTATTCACCCTCCTTTTTCTATTTGGTCATCTCAGAGGGAGACGGACGGGTCCGAATTGGAAAGCAGAACCTGAGAAAGGGAGGAAAAGTTTCAATGATAGAAGGGTCTGTGGGATGAAAGAGATGGAAGCGGGGGAGAGTTAAAGTGAAGAAGGTAGCGAGGGAGGATAAAAGTTTCTGAGAGAGGCAATAAGGGTCTGATTAACGAGAGAAGAGTGCACGTCTGACACTACCAACAGATTCCCTAATAAAACGTGTAACATTGCCGTGCCACATTTTCGTTAACAATGAAACCCTCACCATTGGTTACCTTCAAACAGAGCGAGAGAGAGAGAGAGAGG
>NW_014577155.1:209159-211659 GCF_000485595.1 Priapulus caudatus
AGAGAGAGAGAGAGAGAGAGAGAGAGAGAGAGAGAGAGAGAGAGAGAGAGAGAGAGAGAGAGAGAAGGAATGCCACGCGGGGATTACCTACCTCTACCAACAAGCATGCCCCTAACCGGACAACCACTGCCGCAACCAAACACAAACGATAAAGACGGCATCGAAAAAATGACTGATGATGATCATGACGATGACCACGTGACAGGGCATGTGTCATCATCGTGACGTAACGGGAAGCGTGGCATCACCCACCATTCGACAGCACGCACGCACGCACGCACCCGATGACACAGGCACGTACGCAATGACGCATGCACGCACGCACGAACGCACGTGATGACACATGCATGCACGCACGCACGAACGCACGTGATGACACATGCATGCATGCACATAGACGACAACCAGCCCCCTACTCTGTACGTGTGGTGGTGTCTAGCGTGGATACGTCGCGCGCGAGTCGTCGACCTTGACGGCCTATTAAGCATTAGAACGGAAACAGAGAAAGAGAGCGAGAGAGACAGAGGGAGAGGAGCTAGAGAGATAGAAGGAGATAGAGGAGCTAGAGAGATAGCGGGAGGGAGGAATGAAGGAAGGGGAGAGATAGAGAGGAGGGATGGAGGGAGGGAGAGAGGAATGTAGGGAGGAATGAAGGAATGGGAGAGAGGGAGGCAGGGGGAGAGAGGGAGGGGGAGAGAGGGAGAGAGAGAGGGAGGGAGGGAAGAGAGGGAGGGGAGAGAGGGAGGGAGGGGGAGGGAGGGAGGGAGCGAGAGCTGGAGCAGCCCCTGCGGGACGCGCGCCTAGAGCGTTGTCGTGTGTGTACACAATAATGGAGGAATTAAAGCAACGAAGGAAGCTTTCGCCTACGCGTGATAAACATCGGTGAATGAATTGGGGCAGGGAGGGAAAGAGGGAGGGAGCGAGAGAGCGAGGGAGCGAGGGAAGGAGAAAGCGATGAATGGAAAGATTTAAGGAAGTTGGAAAGAGGAAGAGAGAGGGGGTAAGGGCGAATAGAGTGGGCGGAAGAAGTGATAGGTGACGGGAGGATGTGAGAGAAAGAGTGAAGGAAGAGCTGTGGCATATAACGTGTTAGGAGTAGCACACCGATACGGCACCGCCCCCTAAAGAAACGCATGCGATGATAACGATACGTGCAAATAGCTATGGCTGCTTCCATCTGCGATCCGCCATCACATCTCGTCACTCGCACACACACACACGCACGCACACACATATAGATAACTGTCGCGCGCACGCATGTCACCAAACAGCTACAGAGCATGCGCGTAGGAGGACGAGGCGGTTTGAGTGACACGCCCGTTAAAACAGCGCGCAGCGCCCCGTCAAACTACTGTAACGGTACGTCTGCCAACCTGCCTGCCTGCCAAGCATAGCAGGCAGGCAGCCAGGCGGGTTACCGTAGGTAGGCAGGCAGGCGAGCAGGCAGGCAGAGGGAGCAAATTGGGGAAAAAGAGAGCGAGAGAAAGAGAGAGAGCGCGAGAGATAGAGAGAGAGGGAGAGCGAGAGAGAGCAAGAGAGAAAGAAAGAGAGAGAGAGAGAGAGAGAGAGAGGGATGAGACCGGAGAAGGTTGTGGGACACACTAACGTATATCAGAAGTAGATAATAGGGAATAGCAGGTAAACAAGAACGCACGTACCGTTAGCTAACTAGCACCGAGAACGGTGGCGCAGAGGGAGGGGAGTGGAGGGGGAGGCTCCAGCGAGCGTTAGCTCATTCCTTAGCCTCAAAGACTCATTCTGAAGTAGCTGAGAGGAATGCACACTGAACTAACACTATGGCCGTAACTTCACCTAAGTTAACCGTAGTACTGCCGTAACCGTACCACCGTAACACCGTAGTTAGCCCATACTAGCCCATATTATCCCATACACTAGACCATACGTGAGTGGAGTGAAACTAGCAGATTAGTACGTTCAAATTCCCTCCACGCGATAAGGCCAGAGTAAATTCCGAAGGTACTACCAATGAGTGGACTGAAACTAACTGTGACCAAACCACGGTTAGTCGAAGTGCTACGAGTGACTGGACTGGAACTAAACCACATCAGCAGTAGATGTACTCCACTCGCTACGGCCTTCCAGTCTGAAAGTACCATATGAGTGGCCTGAAAACTCACTCCATCGGGTGCTGTCCCTACGGCCAGTGAGTTGTCTTACGCCCACGCGCATGCGCGAGAGAGCCAGCGAGGCAAACCACACAGGGAGTGTCTATATTCAGGCCGGACGGAGAATACGGTAGCATATATTTGCTAATATATTGTATCGCCGCTCAAAAACTCAATATTCACAGAGAGTAAAGCTAAGCATGTTCTATAGTTATCTAGAATATATTATGCAAATGATCTCCCGTACCGGCTGAATCTATACTCTCTGTGAATATTGAGTTTATTGACGCACGATTAGTCAATATAGCAAATATATTGCGCGCGATGAATTACAGATGATTAATTCTAAAATTCTAGATACTATAGACACATTC
>NW_014577155.1:213305-217080 GCF_000485595.1 Priapulus caudatus
ACGAGAGAGCGCAAGAAAGCAGAGAGAGAGAGAGAGAGAGAGAGAGAAGAGAGAGAGAGAGAGCGAGAGAGCGAGGAGAAGAGAGAGAGCGAGAGAGAGCGAGAGAGAGAGGAGAGAGAGAGCGAGAGGCGAGAGAGAAAGAGAGATAGACTCGGTCTAGCGTAACAGCCCTGACTCAGTCACGGCAGACCGCAGCAGCACGCGCGGTGCCTGCACCGTTCGTCCCTGCACCCGCAGCAGCAGCAGCAGAGGCGAGGGTTGGTTTGGTGGTGGATGAGGTGGTGGTGGTTGAGGTGGTGGGGGGAACACACTACGTACTATCAGAAGTAATAATAGGAAGCTAGCAGGTAAACAGAACGCCACCCGTACCGTTGCTTAACTAGCACAAGAGAAGGTGGCGGCAGAGGGAGGGGAGTGGAGGGGGGAGGCTCCAGCGAGCGTAGCTCATTCCTTAGCTCAAGACCTCATTCTGAAGGTAGCGTGAGAGAGAATGCACTGAAACTAACACTATGGCCGTAGACTTCACCTAAGTTAACCGTAGTACTGCCTGTATACGTTACACGCGTAACCCGGATTGCATACTAGCCATGATTAATCATACACTAGACCATACGTGAGTGGAGTGAAACTAGCAGATTAGTACGTTTTTTTTTTTTTTTTTTTTTTTTATTTTTTTTTTTTTTTTTTTTTTTATCAAAATTCCTCCACGCGAAAGGCAGATGTAAATTCCCGAAGGTACTACCCATGAGTGGACTGAAAACCTAGACTGTGACAACCAGGTTAGCTCGAAGTGCTTACGAGTGACTGGACTGGAAGGCTAAACCCACATCAGAGTAAGATGTACTCCGACTGCGCTACGCGCCTTCCAGTCTGAAAGTAGCCATATGAGTGGCCTGAAAAGTACTCCATCGGTGTCTGTCCTAGGCCAGTGCGTTGTCTTACTCACTGCCGCATGCGCGAGAGAGCAGCGAGCATAACCCCGGGGTGGTCTATAGTTCAGCGTGTCGGGAGAAACGGTAGCAGTTATTTGCTAATATATTGACTAATCGGGCGTCAATAAACTCAATATATCCAGAGAGTATAGCTAGACATGTGTGCTATTAGGTAATTAGAATCTATTATGCAAATGAATCTCCGTACCGGCTTGAATTCATATCACTCTCTGTGAATATTAGAGTTTATTGACGACCCGTCAACGATAAGTCAAATAATACGCAACTTCTGCGCGCGGAAGTGAATTTAGCGCATGCTTAAAGATTTCTAAAATTGCTAGATACTATAACCATGTTTTAGCTATACTCTCTGTAAATATTGATTTATTGACCGCACGATTAGTAATATATTAGCAAATATATGGTACCGTAATCTCCCGTACCGGCGCTGAATATCAGACACTCACAACACACCTTACGAGAGAGAGCAGAGAAGATAGTGGGTCTCGTAGGCATTACTATCAGGTTACGAAGACATTCGGCCGAACGGAAAACGGTGCCAACACTGCCTGCTTGCCTGCCTGCCTGCCTGCCTCGCTGCCTGCCTCTGCCTGCCCAGCTGGGTGGGCAGCAGCAGCAGCAGCAGCGGTAGTCGCAGCACGACACGGCAGCTAGTCTCGCTGTATTTGAGGTCAGCCCCCGGAGAAAATGGAGCAATGCTATAACTGGTTCTTTGTTTGGGCACGTAGTGCATGTACGCGTCTCTCTCTCGCTCTCTCTCTCTCTCTCTCTCTCTGGCACACGGGAGCGCGCGCACACAGCACGCACGTAGGCAGGGGAGATGAGGAGGGGAGGAGGGGGGGGCACATGCACGATGCGTGCTCGGTAGAAAACGGCCCAGCCCGTAGCCTCGCCACTACATTACCTACCTAAGACCTAATAGGACTGTAATACCGCGAGCCGGGAGTAAACGCACGATGGGGAATTTTACCGCACACACTGACGCGCGCACGCACGAGGTGAATTAAGTGGCGTTTTCCGTCTCAATAGCAAACCGCTTTCGTTGTAAATCGGGAGGGAGGGGATGGAGAGGAAGGAGGGGGAAGTGGGCCCGAAACGAAAACATACACGCCGACACACGCGACGCATAGAGATGTAAATGCAAGTTACGTGGGGCGGGTATTGTACACGCTTTGCCGAGAGGGAGAGCGAGAAGCAACGCAGCTATCACAAAGAAAAGGTGCTCCGCATGTTACGATACACTATGTATATCTATATCGCTGCGTCTGTAATGATAATACCAGGAGCTAATAATGACAAATAATACTAATAATACTGCGGCAATTGCCTCTCTCGTGCGCTTTTCCACGCGATTCTTCCAGGCGATTTACTCTGCTTATTCAAATCAATGCAAACACAAAAATACGTGGCAGATGAGACGGAATGGGACTCGAGGGTGGGAAGAAGGAAGCAATGAAGTATATCGTACGACATAGCTGTAAACAAAGCTGCCGCACACCGACCCGCACCGTTACATTTCCCCGCTCTCGCACCAAGCACGTTTGGATGACCAGCCGTAAAACCTGTACACGAGGGTCGATTAAAGGTAAAGCCAAAATTGTAATTTATAGACAGGTGACCGACACCCAGTGCTGTAGCGAGAGAGAGAGAGTGAGTGAGAGAGAGAGAGAGAGAGAGAGAGAGAGAGAGAGAGAGATGCGAAGCGTTGCTGATGAAAGGCTAGAAACTTTCCAGCCTTGATACCCGGATGCTAATGACAGGATAGGACCTAGCTAACCTCGATAAGCTATGAGCCGATAGCGGTGCTTTCCATCCACCACCAGTCGCCGAGTTTAACGCGTATCTATTGTACATACGCATACAGAGGAGAGAGGGAGAAGGAAGAGAAAGAGAGGGGAAGAGAGTATGTGTGTGTGAGAGAGAGAGAGCGAAGAGTGAAGAAATAGAACGCGCGAGAGACAGCAAGAGAGAGAGAGAGAGAGAGAGAGAGAGAGAGAAGAGGTGGTAAGCGGAGAGAGAGAGAGAGAGAGAGAGAGAGAGAGAGAGAGAGAGAGAGAGAGAGCGCACCCCCACACGCGTCATCGTCTAGTATAAAGAGACGGCCACACTTTGTATACGGGCTCGCTGCTGGAATGAAATACGCACAGCGGGGGAATTCTCTTCATTAGCACGAATCGAGGTGGATTCCACCTGCCTAGATCGGATGCTGGCATAGAAAATAACGGTACACACGCACGTACGCACACACGCATACATTTTAACCCTTTCCTCCCACGTGCCACAAGAAATGACCAAGGTCGCGAGAGAGGCGTTGTCACGACACGTGGCGTCTTTAGTGCGGTAATATTGCTTTCGGTTAAAAATTGGTTATCGTAATATAGCATGTGGTCAGTAAGAAATACGTAGAAGGGTAAACGAAAAAAGAAGGGTGTACAAACTTCGAATTATTTTTATCGTTAAAACACTACAGCGAAATCCGATACAGTTCAATACTGCAATATTCGCTACAATTCCATACGTATTGGTCAATGAGCATCGGATGGCGTAACTCCTTAACCCTTGAGAAATTCCGTCCCCGGCATAGGCTTCCTCATTTAATTAACTACGACACTGCATCTGGTGAAGGAGAAAAGTTCGCAAAACCTACAGTAAGAATTGGAAAATGGTAGGGTTACCATCATCATCTCTGATATCATCCGTCTCGTAGGAGACTGTATCGACGACTCGTGTGAGCGTACGAAATAGCGAGAAAGAGAGAGCGAAAGGGGAGAGAGGAGGAGGAGAGAGAGAGAGAGAGAGAGAGAGAGAGAGAGAGAGAGAGA
>NW_014577155.1:217090-226281 GCF_000485595.1 Priapulus caudatus
ACATATGCAGCGCGTGTGAGAGCGAAAGAGAGAGAGAGAGAGAGAGAAAAGGGAGAGAGGAGAGAGAGAGAGAGAGAGAGAGTGAGAGAGAGGAAGAGAGAGAGGGAGAGAGAGACACACACAGAGAGAGAGAAGGGGAGGGCGTACGTGCTGCAGCCGCCGCTTTGGCATGGACACGCATAGCTAGCTAGTTATAGTTTCATCATAACTCACAGCGCGCCCAACACCAGATGTACGGGAAACTACGGCGCAGCGAAGGCACAGCGCTAAGGAAGTTATAGCGCGAGGGAGCGGGAGGAGGTGCGGGAACAGAGCGAAAGAGATGGGGGAGGGTAGGATGGGAGGAGGGGAGACAGAGTGGAGGAGAGGAGAGGAGAAGGGAATGAGGTCACCATAACCTCTCTTATAACCGTTTGTTTTTGCAGCCATGTAAGGCGTGCGGGTCACTGGCAGGGGATAGGTGAGGGGTAGCGGGGCCGGGTAAGGGACAGGGGATAGTGGGCGAGGTGGGATAGGTTCTGCTAGCTAATGCAGTCGTGTCAGAAGTGCGAGGTCGGAGGTATATGGAGGAGGAGGAGGGGTTGGCTCTCCCTACAGCTACCTGTCTTTGTTCATTGATGACCCCATTTCCAACATCACTGCTACAGCGCAGCGCAGCAAACAGTACGGCACACACACGCACGCACGCACGCACGCACGCACACACACACACACGCACGCACGCACGCACACACACACACACACACAACCGTTCCCCCAGCGCTGCGTGCATGCCTCAACCTGGAGAAGTCACCTCCTAACACGCGGATAGCACGCGCCACACACCGCTCTCTCCTCCCCCTCTCTCGCGCTCTCTCTCTTTTTATCTCCTTCCCCCATCCCACCCATTACTTTCTCTACCCCTGGGGATTAGAGAGATATTACGGTTATACATATATATATATATAACCGTAATATGTGCGTGTGTCAAGAGAGAGAGAATCTATATCAATATCTACGGATGTTTCTTACGATGTCCCATCAAGAAGTCTCTCAAGAAGAGAAGACTCCCAAGTTACCAATTTTCGTTCCAACACACGACCCAGCTCGTATCCAATGCAACAATTAATCACTACATGAAGTAGCGCGGGGGGTAACACGCTGAGATCCGAGATGATTATAACAGCAGAGTGCTGATAACGGCGAGGTATAGCAATTATTGGAACCTGTAATCAAAAAACAACCTGTAACTTCAGGCTCTTCTAATCTCACGCGCCTTGCGCGCGTGTGTGTGTGTGTGTGTGTGTCCACACAGCAGTCATACAGAAAGTCCAGCTACCGATACTTCTACACGCACGCAGTACCCGTCGCGGAAGAATCTTCGTGCGGCTCCTGCTACAGCAGTCAACAACAACATCAACAATAATAATGCACGCGTGGAAAATGGAGGCGGTTCCCAGTCAACAACGTGGCAAGAGCAGCGAAGTACAAGTGATGGCTGCTGCCCTTAGTGCTACGATATAGGAACGACACACGTGCACGCACACATAGTACACACACATATCAGTATTTACACGCAAAACCCTCCCAACTTGATTGCACTTACTCTTACACATTATTGCAATCATACACAGGCTCCCAACTCCGTATTGCTATATTATAATCAAACAGAGAGCTTGCGTCGATCGAGCGACTGTACAGCTGTATAATATCTCGATATAATAATAAAAAATCTACTCTATCCGTTAGTAATTCGGGGGAATGTGGAAGCAGTCTTGCCGAAACTAACTTCAAGTATTAAATAGTATATAAATTGGCATATAAATAATAAGAACGGGCCACGGGCCACGTATGGCTCTCTACATCATCTCTCCCGCTAGCCCTACAGACCAGTCATTCAGCCATTCATTCATTCGTCATTCAATACAATTAACTTAGAGATAAATACTGCCACGTTTAATGAGACGCACCTCAGCGTCGACAACGTTAACTTACTCTTAAAATACGCTTGGCTCCTACCGGCCGGTGCTACAAAGACGTTGATGCCCAAACGCACGAGTGGGGTGGGAGGGTGGTTGGATTGTTAGTGGTGGGGTGAGGGTGGTTAGCGGTTGGGTGGGGGGGGAGGGGGGGGTTGGACTGTTAGTGGGGGGTAGTAGTGGGGGAGGAGGGGTGGGTGGTTAGTGGTGGGGGAGGGGGTAGCATAACCTACCTTTCTGCGCTCAATCGGACACAAGCGCATGGAGTACACATGCAGTATACACACAGTAGCAAGCTTAACTATTACAGTCCCCGGCAGGCTACCCACTGCGTTAATGCTAGTAGGGTCGGGTTTAGGGCCATGATTACGAACTCTTTCCATCAACGATAACCCTTAAGTTATTATATCACCGTGATGGTCCACACACATCATTTCGGCTAAGATTTGCACCGCATTGCCCCTCATTGGCAGAGTATACCGTGTGGGGGTGGGGGAAGGCGTGAGATGGGGGCGGGGGTGTACGTTTCATACGTGTACGTAGAAAAATAAATACGTAAGCCATCTTACACGCCGCACACGACTCATCCGTGTTCAGTGTAGCCACGACGCACGCGTGTGTCTCCGTCACTGAGGTGGCAGCATCACGATTCACCTCTTTCACACGCACAGCCAGAGAAACCAGCGAACCGCGGACACGATCTGCATTGGCAACACTCTGCATTTCCTCCTCGCGGGAGAAGGAGGGAGGTGAACATTTACACACATCTCACCCCACGTCGACTCTAGAGATAGACGTGGGCGAGCGAGTCTGCGAGTGAACAACGTGACGTATGTGGGCAGCAGCATGAAACACGCGCAGTTCATTAACCTGTGTATAAAGGTCACTCGAGGAAAACACCGAAAGTGACCTTTATGGACAGGTGTCTGCAGCATAGACGTCGTTTCACCGTATAACTGCCACTTAGGAGAAGAACCCACTTTTTTTTGAAAGATGCCCGTTGTTATAGAGATATCTATTAATGCAGGTTTCAGTGTAGCATTAAGAGTAGATCAGACTCATATATCAAAAGTACATTATACCAATAAACACTGTTGCAAACAGTGCACAAAGGGTGGCTTGCAATCAAGTGAAATCCATATTTTCCAACACCCATCACTCAGTAAAACCAGTGCCCGGTGAACGTTCACCACTCCACCGATGTGTATTCGAACTGCAAGTTCTCATACATGAACAGTAAGTAGCCAGCCCTTACCAAGAACGACAGGCTACCTTTGTTAGTGAACGTCCACCACCCCACTGATGTGCATTCGAACTGCAAGTTCTTACACACGAACAGTAGCCAACCCTTACCAAGAACGGCAGGCAGGCAGGCAGGCTACCCATGTTACAGTGACGGCAGCACCCGGATGCTACGACCTTGATCGTGACCTTAACAGCGTATACTACGCGGACTAACGCGGCATTCTAACAGCAGTGACGTAGCGCAGACGTGAAACGTGACCCGGCAGAAACGCTGTTGACTAGTAAACACTATCTCGTGGTTTTCCGAGCGAGAAGCGGGCGCCAAATCGTTTGCGAGGAAATCGCAAATAAGGATGACACGACACCACGATCCGCGACACCTCATAACGGCGCGAGTTAATTACGCACGCATGCATAATAGGATTAATTAGGATTTGTCGTTTTTAGTCGCACCGATCAACATGCCAAATTTTCCTCCTCATCTCTGTCGCTGGCCTCCCCCTAGAGGCAAGCATTTAGCCACGGAATAGTGTTTACTCTTCTTCCCAGCGAATGTTTGCATTCCACGGTCACCCGAGCGACACATGGCACGCGACATTCACACAATGCTGCCGGCATAGCACCGAGAATGATGACACAGCAGAAATCATATGAACCCCACAGGCAGTGTCACGTCATAGCAAAATTGTCACATCGCAAGTCAACATTGTTACGCCGTGACAATGTCTCACTGTGACATTGTCACATTGCAACATTGCAATTGTTACATCGCGGCGACGTAGCTGTCACATTCGAAACAATAGAACAAGTGAACTAACCACTGAACATGACAAAACTGGCAAGTTCTGCCTTCTCTGATACACACGGGGAGAAAAGGATAGGAGGAGAGAGCCCACCCACACTCGCGTTTCTACTGCAACTCTGCCGCTACACACAACACAACACCTGAGTTCATTCGGTCAAAAGTTCCAAAAAGAACGTTCAGCCCAAAATTCGTGGAACACATGAAATGCGTCCGAGCATACGTGCACGGACGCGCCAGCGTTCTACACGCGTAAGGCATCAGTAGAGAGTTAGCACGCCGCGCAAACATTCCATCCACTCCATAGAGGTGACGTCGGCCAGCATGCGTTCCGTCACACCTGGGGATGCGTATTGCGGGTTTGGTAGTTGCAGGCCGCGGCTGCATCAGTCGGATCGCCCCCAGCATGACTCATCATCGAAAACTAGCATCGGAACACTTTGCTTTGCCAGTTCTGCTCGTTGCAAAACTCTCCTCTCTCTACGAAAACAGTACGAAATCACAGTGTTCTGCCTTATCTTTGGCATACTGCTGACCCTTCAGCCCGCGGATACGTAACAACAACATTCTCTCGTCTCGCACGAGACCTCGGTACGACCACCATCCCTGACGGGAGGCGTAAAAAATTCTCGGGGCTTCGACGGCGAAATCTGTCGACGCGGCGCAGCAGCAGAGACAACTGACGTGTGTGCGTCACCGCGGGGGACGCGTCCCAGCAAGGCGAGTCCCCTCGTCTGCTCGCACGCACGCACGCACGTGCGACTCTCGACAACAAAAATAGAAGCACGACGGCGGCGCCCTCACGCATGGAACTGTGGCGTCCCTGCGCAGGACATCAGCTCCCTCTGCATGGAACAGCGGCACCCCCTGCAGGACGGCAGTGGCGATCATCATGAGCCGATGAGTACCTTCATGATATGATCAAGTTCCTCGCTAAGCAGTTCGTTCCGGCCGCACGCTGCCGCCGCGTTAGACGTTCTATTGTCTCCGCCCGCCGCCGCCACAGTTGCGGACACCGACGTCGCGGGAAACGAACAGACAAACTCCTCGGCGGCGAGCTTCAACGCCGCAGGTGCCGCCGCCGCCGTAATCATCGGACAGAAGAGGTCAAAGTCGTACAGCGAGAGGTCAACGTCGCCGAAGAAGTCCGCGGTGATGGGCAGCGTCCCCCCGACCGCCGCAGCGGTCTCCGGGGGCCGGCTCCCACCCTCGTCCGAGGAATCGTCCGAGTCACTACCCGACGAAGAGGAGGACGACGACGAGGAGGAGGAAGGCAGGGGGTCACCGCGGTGATGCCCGCCGTTGCTGTCGCCCGCAGTCGCAGCGCCGCCGCTGCTGCCGGTCAACTGGCAGTAGTTGTGTTCGTAGCTGACGAGGGCGGAGGCGGGGAACGCAGAGTCTGCATCGCCGTCTCCTAGCAACCGCAGCGCGTCCGCATCCAACCCCGCTAACGACGACGATGCCGCCTCCGAGAATGCCTGACTAGGTAGGCACTGTGCCATTGCCCCCGCACTGCCGTAGGGGGCGCCGCCGTCGACGCCGTACCTGCCGACCTGAGTCGGCGGGGCATCGCAGAACACCGGCAGCTGATTGGTCCCCACCATGGCGACGACGACCTGCTGCGTGTCGAGGTTGACGAGGGTGTGCTGCGACGGCGCCGGCGTCGGGGTCGGGCGTGGCGAGCCTGTTGCCGCGGCGACGACCTTGTCGTAGTTGGGCGGCGGCACAAGGTCAAGGGTGTCGTCCTCGCCGGCTCCCGGCGTGAAGCTGGCGACAGTGCTCATCGCAAGGGGAGCCATGCCCCGGCTCTGCATCTCTCGCTCCAGATACCTGCCCGCATATATATAGAGAGAGACGTGTTAATGAGGGGAGAGGATAGCAGGGCGTGGAGAGCAAGATGGGGAGAGAGAAGAGAGAGAGAAGATGAGCAGAGAGAGAGAGAGAGAGAGAGAGAGAGAGAGAGAGAAAGAGAGAGAGAGAGAGAGGGGGCGGGGGAGAGAGAGAGAGAGAGAGATAGGAAGCGAGGATGAGAGAGAGAGAAAGCCGTGAGCATAGGAGGAAAAGCACTACAGGTACACCACCGATTTTCCAGACACTGATGGTCTGGAACCTCTTTTAGTCTGGATTAAACTCATGTGAAATTCCTATTATTTTACCGGTGGGCCACAGATGGCGGGGCAGGCGTTGCGGGCGGCGCACTCTCCTTAAATTGTTTTTAAACTGCAGCATTTGGTGGTGAGCTCTTGATCTTATGCAATTCATGCCTTATTTTACTCAAATTTTACAACAAGTGTCAGTGTTAAAAAAATCACAAATAAATTTGTTCAATATAAGTTTCTAGCAGTGCATTGTGCTTTAGAGACATGGGAGGCATTTAGTTGCTAAGAGGTGTATTGGTGAATTATTATTATGTGACCTCTTTTGGTCCGGAAAAACAGATAATCCGGAAAGGCCTTGGAACCAAGGGTTCCGGAAAATCGGTGGTGTACCTGTACCTGAAATATGGCAGGAAAGGACTTTGCTTGGGAATAGTGAAAGCGGACACTACTCTAGCTCAGGGTAGTGCAGTAAGGAAAAAACTTTTTTTGAGAGTATTGGATATAAAGACAGGATATCATCCGAGAACGCGATACATGTATGTGACATCACCCACACACCTATCTGTGCTCATTATTGCCATAAGCAGGTAAATGTCAATATACTTAATATGAAGAGCTAATCATACCATGTATTATTAGCTCAAGTGATAATATAACATAAGGTATATATTACTAATATACCAAGTACGTTATATTATCAAGAGCTAATAATACATGGTATAATTAGCTCTTGATATTACGTATTGACATTTACCTGCACGTATGGAAATAATGAGCACAGATAGGTTTATCTGAGAGTACTGCATGTGAGAAATGACATTATATAACTTGTGTTATTACGTATACGTGTACATTTACCTGTACGTATGGCAATGAGCACAAATAGGATTACCTGAGAGTATTGCATATGAGAACAGAGCGAAGCAGGCTCGGCTCAATACTGCGCTGGAAATTCTTCAGCTTGCACATGGAAGTGTTGAGTATGGACCGGCATTGTTCTTCCATCTCCGACCCTCCTCCTTCTCCTCCTCCTCCTGCTCCCTCGCCGGCGTTGGTGAACCGGTCAGGCAGAGCAGTCTCCTCCTCGAGTTTCCGCTTCACACCTTTATAGTCTAGCTCCAGCATGGTTGCTGATCATCTGCGAATGGGAGAGAGAGTGTGAGATAAGTTAGGTGGGCAATTAACCTATTCTTGTCAGAGAAAGAGAGAGAGACCAAGAGAGAGCGTGAGAGAGAGATAGAGAGCGTGAGAGAGAGTGAGAGAGAGAGTGAAAGAGTGACGCGTTGGTAGGGAAATTGCCTGTTTTCATCGTATAGCGAAGGAGAGAGATTAACGGTCTGGAGGCTGTGTGGAGAAAAACATCGGGATGTGATGAAGCCCCACCAGTGTGACGCTCGCTCAACGCGCTCGCACGCACGGCTGATGAGAATGACGCAGGTAGACAGCGGGATATAACTACGAGCGAGAAGATGAACACGTGAGAGACGTTTTTCTCACGTGACGTCTCTATTCTCACGGCAATTGCGCGATACTGTACGTATGCTTCCGCATGTTCTATGTTATAAAAGTTCACAGTTACAGACAGGTGTCCGTTCTATAGAGGTGATTTTATTGCCAGTAAAGCGAAATGCCAAATGTCCTTTACAGACAGGTGTCCGTTCTATAGAGGTGTGCAGGTTTCAGTGCTTGGCATCGAGTCAGTAGCTACATTAAAACATGTCAGAGAGTCCATCTAGCTGATTCTAGGGATGCTAGCCGATGTAATACCGTGGCTTGAGGAGATTTTCTATTATTCACCATCGATCATTCCGATCCTTCCCTATCACCCACAAAAATGCCCAGGAGGGGTAGGGGATGGGAGAGAGAGAGGGGGGGTGAGAGAGAGAGAGAGAGGGAGGGAGTGAGGCAGGGAGGGACGGAGGGAGTGAGAGATAGAAAGAGAGAGAGAGAGTGAGAGAGAGTGTTAGCGAGTTAAACGGAAGGTTTTTTAGTCAGTGTGTCTTAGGTGTTCCAAATTAACAAAAATCGCGACCACAATGGAATGAAACCCTGTTTTCCGGCAGCCCACGATTTTTATCATTATTACTGCTACAGTAACTTTAGACACATATCCTGGCACAACAACAGATATTTTATCTGCATGATAACTATAAAATATTCACACTTAATTATCGGCTAGACATACCATAGACCATTATTCTCACACAGCCCTAGAACATGCTAGCAGTACTAACTACACAGTTGTGCGCATGCTTGGCAAAAATAAACACATTGGAAAACGTAATGTGACGTTAAACTTTAGCCAGTTTTAAAATATTTTCACATTTTCAGGCTCAATTAACTTTTAATCGTAAAGTTAAACCGAAACATTGCTGCTTTTAGCATAAACACAGGTATTAATTGCAAGTCATGGCACTCCCCCATTTCTCTCCGCGAGCAAAAAATCAATGCTTTACGCTTCTCCTAAAAAGGTCCACAGAGACAAATTTCTTAATCATTCAGCATGGTCTGACGTTAGACCCATCAAAGGAAGAACCTGTTAGTGTTAGTCACAGTACCAGTAGGGCGCCCGCCATACACATGCATGTCGAGACCAATGATCGCCGGCATAACACACAATGACGAACGCCGTTTTCGAAAACACGACAATTTAAAATTTCGTGATTTTACCGTTAAATCTCGAACGCCTACCGGGCCGGGTTCGATTTGAACCGGTCCCTGAAGGCAAAAAGCAAGGTTATCTGTCGGTGAAAAATGCAAAAAAAATGTCACACAGTTGCCAAATGATGATAACATGTAGGAAAGCTAACGGTACTAAAAGAATGTACTTTAGCAGTTTATGATTTCAGCAATTTTCATGATTTATGAACAGAGACGAGAGGAGAGATGCACTTGCACTGCGTGTTTGGTAAAGTATGAACTTTACATGCACCCCAGACACGCACGCACGCACGCACGCACGCACACACACACACACACACACACACACACACACACACACACACACACACACACACACACACACACACACACACACACACACACACACACACACACACACACACACACACACACACACACACACAC
>NW_014577155.1:226922-232985 GCF_000485595.1 Priapulus caudatus
CATGGCATGGCATGGGATGCGATGAGATGGCATGCGATGGGATGGGATGGGATATGGGATGGGATGGGATGGGATGCGGTGCGATGGGATGCGGTGCAGTGGCATGGCATGAGATGCGATGAGATGGCATGCGATGAGATGGGATGGGATATGGGATGGGATGGGATGGGATGCGGTGCAGTGGCATGGCATGAGATGCGATGAGATGGCATGCGATGAGATGGGATGGGATATGGGATGGGATGGGATGGGATGCGGTGCAGTGGCATGGCATGAGATGCGATGAGATGGCATGCGATGAGATAGGATGGGATATGGGATGCGGTGCGATGGGATGCGGTGCAATGGCATGGCATGGGATGCGATGAGATGGCATGCGATGGGATGGGATGGGATATGGGATGAGATGGGATGGGATGCGGTGCGATGGGGTGGGATGGCATGGGATGGATGGATGCATGGATAGATAAGATTGTTCGATTTTTTTGGGTATTTTCCTTTCCACGAAGCAGTCATCAACTGAGTAACGCCACTGATTTCCCCGGGCAACGCAGGGTATCCCGCTAGTACACCATATAACAGAAAATATGCTGCATAAAAGGGAAGCGCATCAGTAAAATGATGAACATCGCAGAGTATCGTTCTGAGAACCCACACCTCCCACACTTTCCAACGTTGTTTTAAAGTGAATGTGATAGGTTAACGCCAGTAGCCTCTACACACTCCCTAGAGGGGTCCAGAGGAATATCCCCTCAAAAATGTTTTAATATTGGTGTAAAATGGCACCTCTGCGATTTTTTACAGTTGATTTTATCGAAGACAATATAACAAGTTTAATATTAAATTTAAAGTTTAATACCAAAGCAGTAGGAAGACAAGTAAAATCACTGGTTGGCTAGTAGCTTCTAGAGTCTGTAATGATAACAGGTAGATGTTAGCAGGAGTAGATAATACTACCTATTATCTACTCCTGATGTTAGGAAGCTATTACTGCTGCTGCTGCTGCTGCTACTGCTACTGCTCCTTCTCCTGCTACTGCTACTGCTACTACTGCTACTGTTGCTGCTACTGCTACTGATACTGCTCCTGCTACTGCTACTGCCACTGCTGCTGCTGCTACTACTGCTGCTGCTACTGCTGCTACTACTACTGCTGCTGCTGCTACTACTACTCCTACTAGTGCTGCTGCTGCTACCAGTACTTCTGCTGCTGATTATTATGATGCTACTGCTGCTACTGCTACAATTGGTGCTGTTGTTGTTGTCTCAATTGAACATGTTTTTGGGGAAACACAATTTCACAAGCATGTTTTCCGACTCAGGCCGCGATCGGGCGGTGAGTCATCGTAGTGACTACTTCCATCACAGATGTTTCGCCAATCACAGATCCGCGAACACCGCCGCCACAACTACCACCATCGACGGGCCAGGCAGCAAGGGCGGCTTAGATTTCACCGCACGTACACAAGCGTAGGTACGCATACGTCACGCGCGCGCACGCACGTCATACGCACGCACGACTCATTTCACTCGCCTATGGCCAAACAAGGGGCATGAAGATGGAAAGTATTACAAGTGAGTGGGATAAAACTGGTGTGAATATCCACAAGCGGGTTATACTAGCTTATAGCAGCTGACGAGGGCCAACGAGAATGAGGGGTAAATGGAGGGGGAGGAAGTGGAGGAGGATAGCGACGCGGAGAAGGTGCTAATGGAGGGGATGTGGTGGTGGTGGTGGTGGTGGAAGAGGAGGATGAGGAGGAGGGGAAGTGGTGGTGGTGGTGGTGGCGGTGGCGGTGGAAGAGAAGGATGAGGAGGAGGGGAAGTGGTAGTTGTGGTGGTGGAGGATGAGGATGAGGAGAAGGAGGAGGAGGAGGAGGAGGAGGAGGAGGAGGAGGAAGTGAAGGAGATTGTGGTGATAGTGGTGGCGGTAGAGAGGAGTCTGAGGTAGACGTTAAGGTAGAAGTGAAGGTACTAGAGGTGGAAGAAGAGGAAGCGGAGAAATATGAGTAGAACTTTGGAGATGTAGGAGCTAGGTGAAGGTGGAGGAGGGGGATGAGGAGGAAGTAGATGAAGAAGAAGAAGAGGAGGAGGAGGATGAAGATTTGTAGGCGAAGGAAGATGAACTTTTGCTCACACGGGACTACGTATAATAGTGGTTGGCAGGCCAAACAGGCGCCACGCACGCACGCACGCACGCACGCACGCACACACACACACACACAGAGAGACGCGCGCGCGCGCACGCGCACACACACCACACACACACACGCACGCGCACACACACCACACACACGCACGCACGCACGCACACACACACACACACACACACACACACACACACAGAGAGAAAGACGCGCGCGCGCACGCGCACACACACCAACATCCATTTCCCTCATGACAGGAGCTGCTGAACTGAGCTGCTTTTCCGCTTGCCTGGGAGGAGAAGGTGGAGGCTGCAAGTGCTAGTGCGTCATCAAGGCACGCTCCGTGCAGGCTGCTGCAGCGGCGGCAGCAGCAGCTAGTAGGCTTCTGGCTGTCTCTATCTGTCGCTGTTTCTATGTCTCTGTCGCACTTCCCTACCTCACGTTCACCACCTCTCTCTCACCCTTCTCTCTTCCTCCATTTCTTTTCCCTCATGCTTTACCCCCACTCTATATATATATACTCTCTCTCTCTCTCTCTCTCTCTCTCTCTCTCTCTCTCTCTCTCTCTCTCACACACAC
Organism: Priapulus caudatus; assembly: GCF_000485595.1. Taxonomy (NCBI): domain Eukaryota; kingdom Metazoa; phylum Priapulida; class Priapulimorpha; order Priapulimorphida; family Priapulidae; genus Priapulus; species Priapulus caudatus. The sequence goes on from NW_014577155.1 coordinate 229,648, forward strand.
TATCTCTCCATCTCGCTCTCGCTCTCTCACTCGTGCTCTCTCTCTCTCGCGCGCGCTCGCTCTCTCTCTCTCTCTCTCTCTCTCTCTCCCTCTCTCTTTCTCCGGCTCCCCTCTTTCCACTGCCTCACAAAGCAGCAAGTTACAAATTGAGAGGAGACAACCAGCCATACATGGCTTCATTTCTGTCTCTACAACGCGTGCGAATATATATTATGTACGTGTATACTAACCGTATAACCGCATATCTCTTAAAGTTGTCTTTCGGCGTGGAGTGACAACCCGGGGAGTGGATTATAGATGCAGCTGTGATAACTACCTTATAAGGAGAGGAGAGAGGGGGGTTAAGGTCCCGAGATGCTAGCCTAGCTATAGCTAGGAGTAACGTGCACGTTACTAGTGAGCGACGTTTAGATGCATTTTAGCCTGCAGTCGGAAAATTTACGTTTGCAGGAGGCCTTTACTGCATAGTAGCAAAAGAGTGAGATTACAAGACAGTGGTATAATTCACACGACATGCCTAACCCATCTCTGATCGCAGTGAGGGCGTGAGAGTAGCGAGGAGGTTTCGAATATGGAATCAAATAGCGTAAACTAGCATTTTTACGTATTGTATGCTAACGTAAAAGATGCTTGTATTCGATACTATATTTTCTGCCTCGTGATGTGTCTGTCACAGTGAAAATACTAGACCACAGCAAATAAATTTTGTCACAAAAATCTCTTTCGTCTGCCAGTTGCAGGACTATGTTTTATAAACTGAGGATCGTATAAATAATCGTGACGATAGCCAAATATACGTATTAATATATTCAATTGCATGTATAAACTTATACTAATTATGTATAATATATATATATATATATATAATATACATGCACATAGTAATTATGAGTGTATTAAAATAACACCCTAGTTTTCTTAAAAATCTCCAGTGGCTTACATCGTAGAACACACACACCAAATATTTGCTCACATCTCTCACTGAATTAGACAAATGTTTAGTATGCAAATAAGAGACGACTAGTAAAGATATAATAATAGCGGGTTTCGTATAAAATGCCACCACGCCTAATATAATGATTACAATCATTCCAGCATATCACAGTCAGGTAAAGACAACACGCTGTGAAGTTGCGTGTGGGTTTGCGGGGTTTGAACTCCCCTTACCGACTCTTAGGTTAGTAATTAATGAAGCAAGCACAGAAATCAGTGAATCCATAATATGCGAGAGCTGCCTGTAACTCTCATATACACATAACAGTAGCAACTAGCTCTACAGGTGAGCTGTGCGGGAAATCTCAGCAATTGCAGATCAATACGGAAACCGCCTCCGGTTGAACTAACGGCTTGCTATACATGCATGTATGATATCAACTGTATGATATTACGAAATCTTACTTATCTACGTGCGCCGCGCAGTCTTCTGGTAAGCACTTTTCACTTTCCTCGTTCATAACCGGTGCGTGTCTCTTTGAGACTCTCTCTCTCCCTCTCTCCCCCCCCTCTCTCTCCCGCTCTCTCCCCCCCTCTCTCTCTCTCTGCTGTATGTCCTAGCTCCTAATGTATTTCTGTCTGTCTCTGACGCGTCGTTAATCTCCGCTACTGCTTCCTCTTTTAATCTATCACCTCTTATCTCTCACAACGCTCTGCGCCGACTACCGCTACTCTCTGGTGCCCGCATGTGCTACATCATCTCACTCTTCGTTTCCTCACTCTGAAATCACCACCCGTTTTTTCTCTCTTCCTCTCCCCCCTATCCTGTACTCGTTGCTCTCCTCCTCTCTCTCTCTCTCTCTCTCTCTCTCTCTCTCTCTATCTCTCCCTCTCGCTCTCTCTCTCTCTCTCTATTTCTTTCTCTCATTCAACTCCCTCACTCTCTCATCCTCACATCCCCCTTCTCTCTCTCTCTTTCTCATTCCCTCGTCTCTCCCTGCCAGCAATAGAACCTACCGTCTTCGATGTTGTCGGCGATCACGAACGTGGGACGGTTGGCCGTAATATCCGTGGTCAGACACCAAGCAACCAGCCAGCGCTGCCCGCTACAGCCAGTACACCCCCCAAAACATATACACACGCGCGCGTCTACATACACATCTAGCCGTGCTACACACACGCGCGCGCGTGCGTCACTAGCATCCGCACAGGCCGACCGTCTGCCGGAGAATGCTCCTCCGCTGCTGGTTCAAATGTGTGTCGTTGTCCTAGGCCCGCTGGTTGCACGACGCATCGTACGTACGCGCACCCCCTAGCTCCGCGCACGGCCCCGCTACCCTGCACGCTCGCGCCCCACGCACCGCTACACGCGCGCCCCCGCGTGCTGCCGCGTAAGTCAGGATAGCGGGTAGGTACACTGCCTCAGAGCGCTACCCGTGCTTGCTGGGCAGGCGAGGGGGAGCAATGGTTACGATGGCGGCAGGGTAGGTGGGTTTGCAACAGGTTCTGACCCGGGTGTCAAAGACCTGCGTTACCAGTCGGTGTAAACTTGCTTTGAATCTGCCGGGGACGGTGAGATGGGGTTCTTTTATACGGGAGGTGGCGATGAGAGGGGGTGGGGGTGACTGCAGGTGCACCCCTGGACACACGACCTTGGTGATGTGTTACACGCGCAAAGAGAACTTACAGCCGCTGAGAGAGAATTTCTGTGACGACACCAAACGATAACTTATAAGAGAACCTATTATATATTATATATTACATTATATATTATATATTACATTATAATTTATATATTATATATTATTATATATTGTCCTGGAAGTAATTACTGAGAAAAAAAATTTGAAGCAAAATAATTATACACACATCCATACAAATACATATACAATTGCACAAATACTGCATATATTGTATATGGCATAGACATTATATTGAGATATTATATCATATCACATCTAATCTATGGACTTACTGACCATATGTTAAAGCACAATTTATACACACATACAAGCACGCATACGTAATAATTTTAATTACCACAATAACGGGTACACGTGCACACAACAGTCAGTTAGAATAACACCTCATAGCTAATCACGTAGATTGATCGCGTTGATTTTATGGGTGGGCATATGTCGATGAAATTAACCTGCACTTCTGTATGTATGTGTGGCCTGCGCACTGGACCCTTACACAGAGAGACGACAAGGCACGCCGTGCGGGAACGTGGGGTGGAGTGATGTAGCGTGGGGGGAGGTGATGTAGCGTGGGGTGGGGTGATGTAGCGTGTGTGTGGTGGGGGGGGTGGAGTGGTAGGCGGTGGGGGAGTGGTAGGCGGGTGGGGGGGTGGAGTGGTAGGCGGTGGGGGTGGTGGAGTGGTAGGCGGTGGGAGTGGGTGAGTG
>NW_014577155.1:233625-236125 GCF_000485595.1 Priapulus caudatus
CGTTTCAGCCCCGGCGAGGATGTGTAGCAGGATATTGGGTTGTCTTCTCGTTACCGGTAATAGATCTCGTCTAGACCCAAGAGCTTTCCTAAAGACGTGGGCGGGTGTGATACAATGTGTGTGTAATTCAAGATAATTTAATTCAATACATGTAACATTCAAATTCGAACAATGTTACTACCCACTAGCCCAAATACCAATTGATAGACAAAAAAACAGTAGCTTTCAGAATGTAAAATATCCACACAATATAAGCAAAATCACCGCGCGGGCGCCCCCAAGTTTAACAATAAAGAAGCTATTTAACAAACAAATGCAACTCAGTGAAACCAATCTGATCAGAATTGGTACATATTCGTTTCTACTAATCATATAACAACTAACTATATATCACATAACATGGGCACGAACTATCCCATCATAGTCAAAAAAACATTCACTAATCATTAATTGGCCTAGATTCATTGCAACTGCCGTCTTCCGCAAACTTACTGATTTTGGTAGCATTCCGGAAATGAATTAGATTTCTAGTCTGCCTGAAAGTTTAACAGAGGCTGGGGGCCAATCACTCAACTTCGACTATATATTATATCTCAAAAAATTATATTTGACAAATTTTCCGGTGAGGGACTCACGCTAGAGCTTTTTTTGGCAGCACGATGCCTAATTGGGAGAACGAACTACAAGATATTCCATCAAACCTTATTGTGCAATTTACACATTTTTTTTTATGCGGAACAACTTTGTGACATGTTCGATAACTAGACCAAAGACATTGCGAAGCCTTATAAAAAAAAATAAGTTTAAGGGTCTTTGGGTTCCTAATGGGTCTATGAAGCCTGTAACTCATAATGCAACGAGATCGATACTTGCAACTGCCAATGTCAGTCGTGGGAGAGGTCATGTAAACCTTAGCCACCAGATGCCATAGATTTATTCTTCTGCTTAACGACTACGACCGACGGCTGCTTAGACCTACGCAGGACAGGCTGGCAGGCACGCAGGCACGGCGAGGCAGCAGACAGGCAGGCAGGCAGACAGGCACCGGCCAGGCCATTACACGGCAGGGTAGGTAGTTAGAGTAGGTAACTGGGCAGAGTTCCCCACAGACTGGCTGGGGGAACGCCGGTCCCTTTTTCAAGTGTTCCAATCCAACTTCTTCAGCCAGGTCGTCTGCTGGCCCAATCAGTACCGCCAACCATTACTCCAGTAGACGAAAAAATAAAGACTCGAAGCTCTGTCACAGCAAAATGAGCGATACGCTCAGCTGGTTTTCGATACAAAATACACACGGGAGGAGAGGATGGCGATTGAATGGACAAGCCTGTTGGATTACTACTCTGTGGCACTTGTACTTACCGTAGATTGGACCACTCCACGCGCTACTCGAAAATTAATGCCATCGGTGGTAATAGGTGTGACCTCCGCAGAGGAAGCAAGGGTAAACATAAATTACAACTGGATGGTAATTAAATAGATTCCGGGACAATCCATCTTCTGCACCAGAGCAGAAGTGGCCCCCAATAAGGAGTTGGATGGTGACACGGGAGGAAAGATTCTCTTCTAGACCATTCGAGGAAACAGTGAGAATGTAGAAAACGTAGCGGCGTGACAACGCTCAGACAGAGGAGAGAGGAGCAGATAGAGACGGACGAGAGAGAGACGAGAGAGAGAGAGAGAGAGAGAAGCGCGCGAAAGAGGAAAGAGAGAAAGAGAGAGAGAGAGCAAGAGAGAGAGCGAGACGCCTCGGCGCGAAGAGAGAGAGACCAAGAGAGAGGACAGAGGGTGAGGGAACGAGAGAGAGAAGAATAAGCGAGAGAGAAAGAAGGAGAAAGAGAGAGGGATGGGGAGGAAAGAGAGAGAGGAGATAGAGGAGAGGACAGGAGAGAGAGAGAAAGAAAAAGAGAGGAGACGTAGAGGGCGAGAGAGACGGAGAGAAGAGAGAGAGAGAGAGAGGAGAGAGAGAGAGGAGAGAGAGGAGGAGAGAGAGCGAGAGAGCAGCGCAGATGAGAGAGAGAGAGAGAGAGAGAGAGAGAGAGAGAGAGAGAGAGAGAGAGAGAGAGAGAGAGAGAGAGAGAGTTCATAGAGCCCCAAATCAATCATGCAGATTCCTACCTACCTATAGGCGTGCGTGCTCGCGTGCGTGTGCGTGCCCGCGTGCCTGCGTGTGTACGCGTGCTTGCGGCGCGCGCGTGTGCCTGCGTGTGTGCTTTGGTACATGGCTGCGTGTGTGTGCCTACGTGTGTGCGTGTGCGTGCGGTAACCACAGCTAAAAAGTATTCAATCAATATAATTTGAGACAAACTCTATCTGACTTTGCGCTAAATGGAAACCGAGCTACACTCGCTTGCACACGAACGTCTAACACTTTCCCCCGTACAAAGGTTGGTTTCCGCACCGGCTATTAAACCGCAGCGATTATCTATCTATATAACTGGGACGTACTATATAGCAGCTCTATCGTACAGCTGTAGATACCAAACAACATTGCGGTGCTTTA
>NW_014577155.1:237343-249472 GCF_000485595.1 Priapulus caudatus
CTCTCTCTCTCTCTCTCTCTCTCTCTCTCTCTCTCTCTCTCTCTCTCTCTCTCTCTCTCTCTCTCTCGCTCTCTCTTCTCTATTACATATACATATATAATGTCTACGTCAGATATGGCTTCTCACTCACCTTCTGTCAGTCACGTGGCTGCTGTGCACGCATCATGCCTCTCTCAGCATCGCAGCGGACGGACTACGGTAGCGTCTCTCAACCCTGCTGCTGCTGCTGCTGCGACTGCTACTACTGCTGCTGCTGCTGCTGCTGCTGCTGCTGAAAAGCGTGACAAAATCCGCCCAGCTAACTGTGAGTAGCGGCGACGATGTGCGGTGGAGGAAGACAGTGATGCCACCCACGCCGCACGATGATGCTGCTGCTGCTGGTGGTGCTGCTGGTGGTGGTGGCGCTGCTGCTGCTAGTGGTGGTGGTGCTGCTGCTACTGGTGGTGGTGCTGCTGCTGGGGGTGGTGCTGCTGCTGCTAGTGGTGGTGGTGCTGCTGCTACTGGTGGTGGTGCTGCTGCTGCTGGTGGTGGTGCTGCTGCTGGTGGTGGTGGTGGTGGTGGTGGCGCTGCTGCTGCTAGTGGTGGTGGTTCTGCTGCTAGTGATGCTGTTGCTGCCAATGTCGTTGTTGTTGCTGCCGCTGATGACGATGATACCGATAGCGACGCTTCTACTCTTGCTGCTACTCTTCTCGGTCGCGTGGCTGCATGTAGCGACCATCGGCGCTAATGGCACGACGTCGCCGCAGTGAGGTGGTGGTCGGCGCTGGCTGCTGCTGCTGCTGCTGCCGTAGATACTGCTGCATAAGAATGCTGCATAGTGAGCGAATAGTGAGTGAGCACTAGCCGCATGCCCGTACCATTCAGAGACAGCATTACATCTGCCGCAAGCCGCGCAGCGACGGAGGCAGCGGTAGCAGCAGTAGCAGCATCTAGTAGGATCGCGGTGGCCGCCGGCATAAAATCGATAAACGGGGCTACAGAAAGGGAGAGCGTGAACGAGAAGGCAGGATAGAGAGGGAGAGGGAGAAAAGAGACAGGGACCGGAAAGAAGACAGAGATGGTAGAGGAGGGGGATGAGAGAGAGAAGAGAACGCGAGGGAGAGAAAGAAAAAAAGAAGAGAGAGATACAAGTGGAGAGGTGGAGTGAGGGAGCGAGAAAGAGAGAGGTACGGGTGGAGAGGTGGTGAGGGAGAACGAGAAAGGTGGGGAGAGGAAAAGAAAAAAATACGCGCACACACACATGTACGCACGCACACGCACGCTCAAACCCAAATCCACACGCGCACGTATATACGCACACGCGCATGCACCAAGTGCGTGTACCATTTGTACCAGGCCACGTCATCAGGGCGAGTAGTGCGCTATTACACGCGCAACGCGGGTATACGTGAGAGAGAAGCACACCACTCATTGGTGACGCCGATGCTGCTGCTGCTGCTGCTGCTGCTGATGATGATGATGATGATGATGGTGCCGATGATGGTGGCGATAACGCCAATGACGCTGATGATGATGTGATAACTACGACGACGACGACAAAGATGATTGTGATGGTGATGATGATGATGATGAGGCTGACAGTGACGAAGACGATGATGATGATTGCGATTATGACGACACTGACGGTGACAACGCCGGCGATGATGAAAATGATGATGATGACGATGATGATTCACTGTCCTACGTTTATTAGTAACCACATGAATAAATTACCACCTCAGATATATATATATATATTCATACATATAGCAACAATTAACTGAATAATATTTTGATCCGTTCCCAGGAGTTTTAAATAACGTTATTCCAACTTCCCGTTAGCATATTCCTGTAATTAATCCTTCATCTGGCCTCACGCCTAACCAACAAACGAACGACCTGCATCAATTTCTCAAAACCATCTACGAAAACCACGACTGTTAGCTAATGTACTAGCACTATACTGCAAGATATCTATGCTAGTAAAGACGTAATGCTGGGACTTCATCATGCTAATGTTGTATTGTACATTGTGCGTTGTAATTAACCAGGGGAGCTTCTAGCCACGCGAGGCAGGGAGACTAATTGTCCTGTTCGTTGTTGTGTTTGTAATGACACGGGACGTAGGGCGCGATATATATGCGTAGCCTCACGCGTCTCCTAGCCACGCCAAGGTCCGGCCGATAATGACGAAAAACCGGTCGGATTGAAATGTCGCCGGGCGGTTTTCGGAAACGTATAAATAGGCACGGACGAAATATCAAGAGTTACCTACCCAGGAGACGTACGTGAGTACGGACTTTCCTATCAAGATGTAGCAGACGAAGTCGAGACACGGTGCCTAGGCTTGGGTGCCTAGGTTGCCGTAGTGTATATATATTTGTATTGTGTTTTACTAATAAAGTCACTCTTCAAGAACAAATTCTGCGACTACATCGTCTTAACTCTATGCTACAATCTGCTACCATTTGCTAACTCTATGATGCTACGATGCCGGACCTAATATCCTCAAAACCGAATTACAATACTAATGCTAATGTTGATGTTGGCTATGTCTCATGTACGCATGTTCACGCCCATGAGATATGTTCAAGTTGATTTCGCGTACGAAATGCAGTCGATCTATATATATATATATATATATATATATATATATATATATATATATATATATTTAATATAGATATATAGCTATTTCGATAGATCGATAGATAGATAGTGAAATAGATAGATTGATAGATAGATCACGACTCTTACTGCTACTCAGCCAGTCAATACAAGGCACACACTTGGTTGTGAGAGTTGGTCGGTGTCCAGCATGGGTTGCAACAATAGGTTCTAGGCGGGTGCCTTTACATTTATCTTTCGGATGTGGACTTTGCACAGGTGCGACTGCGCGCGTGTCTGTACACCGTGTGGTACTGTGCACTCACACACACACGCACGCACGCACGTACGCACGCACGCACACACACACACACGCACACACCCAACACGCGTGCCGGCACGCACGCACACACACGCACACAACACACACGTACAGACGCATGCACGCACACATACGCGCGCACGCACGCACAGAGCTCACATGTTGGGCTTTCTTAGCAACCTCGAAACAATCATATCATTTGCGTAGTTAGTTAGCTAATGACAGTCTGTTCACCGCACTTGTAATCTCTCTTTCGCGCCCCCCCCCCTCTTTGGTGTAACTGTAGTGTAGGGGGTATATCGCATTGTTTAGATAGTTCGGCAAGATCTGCTAGAGCTCATCTGTTTCTCTTATTACCGTAACTAATTCTCTACGCACAAACTTTCTAAACTGTGTGAAGTAAATGTGTAATCTCAAATAATTAATTCAATACATGTAATTTCAAATTGAAAATGTAGCTACACTACAAAACTACAATGAAAAACTACAAAAATACTTTCAGAATGTAAGCAAATATACAAATAATAAGCAAAATACGCGCAGCAAAGCTATAACAAAAGAAGCTATTTAACAAACAAAATGCAACTCAGTAAAAATCTATCAGAATTGTTACATCATCGCATAATATATAACACTAAACTATATATCACATAACATGGCACGAGACATCCATCAGTGAAAAAAACATTCAATAATCATTAATTGCTAGATTCATTACAACTGGTCTGCAAAACTTACTGATATTTGCGTAGCATTCCGGAAATTGAAATTAGATTTCTAGATCTCCTGCAAGTTTTAACAGAGCTGGCGCAATCACTCAATTGATATATATATATATCTCAAAAATATATTTGACAAATTTTCGGTAAGGCACTCACAAGAGCTTTTTTTGGGCAGCACGATGCTAATTGGAGAACGAACTACAAGATATTCCATCAAACTTATTGTCAATTACACATTTTTATTTATGCTGAAACACTTTGTGACATTGTTTGATACTAAGACAAACATGCGACGCTTTAAAAAAAATAAAGGGTCTTGGAGTCCTAAATGTGCTATAAGCTGTAACGTCATAATGCAACAGATCGTACTTGCAACTGCAATGTCAGTGTGGGAGAGGTCATGTAACCTTAGCAAGATGCCATAGATTATTCTCTGCTTAACGACCTACGACCGACCGGCTGGCTTAACCTACGGCAGACAGGCTGGCAGGCAGGCAGGCAGGCAGGCAGGCAGACAGGCAGGCAGGCAGACAGGCAGGCAGGCATACAGGCAGGTAGGTAGTTAAGTAGGTAAATGGCAGAGTTCCCCACAGACTGCTGGGAACGGGTAAAACCTTTTAATCAAGTGTTCCAATCCACATTCTCACCATGTCTGCCTGCAATAGTACCGCCAAATACATCACAGTAACGAAAAATAAAGACTCGCGCTCTCTCACAGCAAAATTAGCGATACGCTAGAGACTGTTTTCCAACAAATACACACGGAAAATCATTAAATGAAAGCCCTGTGGATTACTACTTGTGGCTTACTACCGTAGATTGGACACTCCACGGCTAACTCGAAAATTAATGCCATCGGGGGATAGGTGTGACTCCGCAGAGAAGCAAGGTAAAATAAATTTACAAGCTATGGTAATTAAAATATCTTCCGGGAGATCCATCCTTCGCCACCATGACAGAATGCCCCCCAATAAGGAGTATGATTGAACACGGGAGAAAGATTCTCTTCTAGAATCGAGGAAACAGTGAGAATGTAGAAAACGTACGGGTGAAACGTAAGACAGAGAGAGAGAGAGAGAGAGAGAGAGAGAGAGAGAGAGAGAGAGAGAGAGAGAGAGAGAGAGAGAGAGAGCGAGAGACTCGGAGAGAGAGAGAGAGAAAGAGAGAGGGACAGAGGGTGAGAAAGAGAGAGAGAAATAACGAGAGAGAAAGAAGGAGAAAGAGAGAGGGATAGCGGGAGAAAGAGAGAGAAAGAGAAAGAGAGAGGAACAGAGAGAGAGAGAAAGAAAAAGAGAGAGAAAGAAGGAGAAAGAGAGAGGGATAGCGGGAGAGAGAGAGAGAGAGAAATAACGAGAGAGAAAGAAGGAGAAAGAGAGAGGGATAGCGGGAGAGAGAGAGAGAGAGANCTGTGGCTGCTAATGTTGCTACTGCTGCTATTGCTGCTATACAGTTATACTACTGCTGTGCCTGCTAATGTTGCTAATGTTGCTATTGCTGCTATACAGTTATACTACTGCTGTGCCTGCTAATGTTGCTACTGCTGCTATACAGTTATACTACTGCTGTGCCTGCTAATGTTGCTAATGTTGCTATTGCTGCTATACAGTTATACTACTGCTGTGCCTGCTAATGTTGCTATTGCTGCTACGCTGCTGCTATTGCTGCTATACAGTTATACTACTGCTGTGCCTGCTAATGCTGCTACGCTGCTGTTATTGCTGCTACTGCTGCTGCTGCTGTTGTTGTTGATGCTGCTGCTGCTGCTGATCTACTACATACTATCAGGGGTTAATAATGACAATAATGAAAATTTGTCATTATTAACCCATGATACTATTGATATTGCCATTATTTCGCTTTGGTGTATTGGCAGTTTTTTCGTGCTTCAAAATGTTGTGTGTTTTTGCTCTGTGTTTGTCAAACTACACTAACTCGAACAGACGAAAGTTGTGTGTTTTTCCATGAAAACAGTGCGCCGCCTCTCGCGGGCTAAATAAAGGCGTGTAGATGCTGTGTCTTCTTGGGTAGTCCATTGGAGAACCACAGACCACGATGTGGTCTTCTGTATAATGAACCGTCTTATGCAACTGGACAACAACAGACTTCAGGCTCTGATGTTTAGTTAAGCATTTAATATTCTAATTTAAGCGGTTCGAGTTTCACAGAACAATAACAAGCATTTTGAAATCACACACTCATTTTACATGCGTCCATTACACAAAACGCTAACTTTACATTTGCTTAGTAATTTCATAGCATTTCAATTGTGTGCGTGTGTGCATGTCTTGGTGCATCCGAGTGCGTGCGTGCGGCCGCGTGCGCGCGTGTGTGCGTGTCTGGAGCCACTTCTAAGTTTTCACCGTCTTTTCACTTTACAATATAGATCAAGTTGGATCGAAACTTACAATTTGTTACGATGTAGTGTAGGTGTTACTTCTAACTCAATTACGCCTTTCGACATTAAATAAGAACACCTTATTTTAAAAACACATAATAACATTAGACAGGGTTCATAACTAACCTGTACCATATTGTATAATACTGTATACATACGCGACATTTACTTCATCACCTTCCACGTTTGATTTGGCCTGTATTCCTTGTTGGGCGCAGCAATGTTACACCGCGCAAGCGTGGCTCTCAACTCAGTTTTAACACATGCATCAAGGGGTAGAACTTAACTTGTGAACAAGAGAGTCCAACGGACTCCCTGCCCTCAAAAAGAGAGAGTCCGCAGCAAAATGAGGGAGTGCGCAGTCTGAAGTTCAAAACTAAAGATATTAACAATAACGCATGTGCTTATTTTGAAGGTTCATGAGGTTGCACGTCTGCCAAATTTTCTTTGAGCATTTTAATACTGAAACATTCCGCGAGGCCGTGCTCTGGAACGAACTAGTTAGTATAGCAGAATTTTCAGGGAGTCACGCGGACTCCTGCATATGTTAAATCAGGGAGTCCGACATAACAGTAAATCAGGGAATATTTGACTCCGGACTCCCGTTAATTTCGCACCCTGCTGCATCACTGCGACCGCGCAGATCTGTGGCTACAGGAACAGCATTCATTACAGCGTACGGCTGCTGCAACCACACACGGACGGAGATATCGATCACGACCGTTTAAACTCTCCCTTCAAAGGAAAAAAGACACAAAACACGCGACAATGAGCTATACGACGCAATAATTATTTTGAAGTAGCTTTTCTTTTGTAGTTGGTTGTTGGTTCTATTAATCGTTGACAATGTTTACAGATGTCAATAAAGACGAAACAAACCAAAGTCCTTCTACACTTGTTGGCTACTTATTATCTTAAGAGGTTTTTTAATCCGACTCGAATTTGGTTTCGCGTCGAAAAATCTTATTCGTCGAGTGGTAAATCGACCGTATCATGCAATAAAACTGCATAGATTATTTGAAAATCAAACACTACCGACAAAATCTCAACGCTCGGCTCCCACGTAACATTCTAAATGGAGAACACAATTCAAACACACGACGTGAAAAGACGCTATAAACGCACGCACAATTTAATAATGGCCAGTATTCTGTCAGACTTGATACACATGCGATCATAAGAGGAGGAGGGTTAGTTTGCACTTTAAAAAGCCATTAGTTGATACAGAGCTGAATACACATGACTACATAATCAAACAGTAATTTACCCTATTAATTTCACATTATTTATACTAAAGTAAGTTACTATAATAAGTATATGAAGTTTAATCTTATGATACACCTGTTTTTGGGCCTGAAATGTCCTCATTTGCATTGCATCTAGGTGGTTAAATATTCTGGATTACACCTTGTTTGCTTTTGCATTTTCCAAGGTATGGACTTTTCCAATTTTTTCCTTAATGTTTAACCATTTTTATTATATTTTCCTATGGCGAGGAAATGCAGTTAAAATTACTCGTATAGAAAAAAACAATTGTTGCTGTCGCTAAATTTTTTGAGAACAGAAACAGTTTATACACTTTTTCATGAAAAGTACGTTTTACTAAGAAATAGAAAAATTCCATCTTTCCTATATTTTAAAACTCTTCTCTTTGAAAGGACAGTTATGGTAACTATAAGTTACCAAAGCACTCCACAGACTACCCGCCTTACATTCACTCTCATCTTCAAAGTGGTCTACAATAACCTCATTATTTATGTCATATTGGTTAAAGATCTTAAACGCTCATCATGTTTCCAGCACGTTTTTCACAGCAAAAGAACGTTCATACAGGTCTATCGCAACTGCTTTTTTACTGTTTCAATGTTTTTCACAGAAAAAATGGCCGATGTCCTATATACGGTTGTCCTCGTTACTACTGCTGCCCATGCCAAGCGACCGTGACGTCACACGTCACATCTCAACGTACGCGGAGGGCACGTCGCCACCTAACCTCCTGTTCGTGATGCGGGTTGCCATGGCACGACCGACGCCGATTACCCCCCCCCCAAACACGTGCAATACGGTAATTACGAGATCAATAGAATAATTATCTTAATTACAAACTCCACGTACGTCTGTCTGTACGAGCGAGAATTGCACCGCACTAGAATAGTGGCATTACTGAGAAGAGGCAGTTCATCCAGTGTCGTCGCAGCGAATGTGAATAAAACAAAAATCGTGACTCAGCCTTTCTTTGAAACCCTGCTGCGTTAATAATCACCACCCTAACCCCCCCCCCCCCTAATCATAACCTATTATCCTAACAATAACTCTAATCTAACCCTAGCTATCCCTAAACTCTAGCCTAACACCAGTGTTAACTTAATCCTAAGCCTATTATTGACATCCAAGGTGCTAAAGCAGGATTGAACTAGCATTGCCAATATTATCATGGTTTTATTTCTCATCAGTCCGTTAAAAAGGGCTCCCCCATCACTCCAGTATGCACATGCACACACGCGCACACACGCACGCGCGCACACACGCACGCGCGCACACACGCACGCACGCACACACACACACACACACACACACACACACACACACACACACACACACACACACACACACACACACACACAATTACCAACCAGGCGTGTACAGATTTGACCAGAGGGGGGTCTAACGTAACCCAAAGCTGCGAGCACGCGAAGGTGGGGGGCCTCCCCAATTTTTTTGAAATTAGACCCCCTCAGATGCGTTTTCTGCGCGAGCAGGGGGGGTCCGGACTCCCTGGACCCCCCCCCTGTACACGCCCCTGACCAGACGAACTGCACCGCCGCCAACAACAACACCCCAATCGCAAACTGTCATCTTCTGGAAACGTGCCAAAACAGAGAGATTTACTGCCTCAGCGTGCGCCAGCGTGTGTGTGCGGTGGCAGCACTGTCCTGTCCTTACAGCTTACAGCTAACCGCCAGCGGTTCTGCAGATCGGTACTATACCACCCGCCGAACCTAATATTTCCAGCCCTTCTCAGTACGACATAGTACTCTCCTTGGATCCGAAACACGGAATAAGAAACACGCAGCATCTGCTCGTTTTTCTGTTCCATGCAAGCCGCTCATCAGGTTATGGCTGATATGAACACGATGATGACGACGATCGGATGTATCCGTGCATCAATTAATGTATGCGACCCGATGTGAGCTAGGATGCGTACATACGCTCTCTCTAGCACACGTTTATACAATCGCGTGACACAGATTTAGCTGTAGCGCGTGTGTACAGAGAGGGAGGAGATGGAAGGCGAGGCGAGGGAAAGGGAGAGGGGGAGAAGGAACGAGAGCGAGGGAGAGGAGATGAGGTGGAGCGGCAGGGAGGGGAGGGGAGAGGGAGAGAAGGAGCATACATCGAGATGGAGAAAGGAGCGAGTTAGAGCGGCAGCGAGGGGGGAGAGAGAGGGAAGGATAGATAGATAGATGGATAGATAGAGAGAGAGCGCGCGAGAGAGAAAGAGAGAGAGAGAGAGAGAGAGAGAGAGAGAGAGAGAGGGAGAGAGAAGAGAAAGAGAGAGAAAGGGCGCGAGAGAGCAGCAAGAAGGGGGAGAGGGTCAGAACAGAAACAGTGAGCAGGACAGTAGAAGCCAGTGTGAGAGGGAGAAGGGAAGCAGAAAGAGAGAGAGAGAGAGAGAGAGAGGAAGAAATGCGGGTAAATTCTAACCACGTAAATATAAATATATAATACAATATAAATTCTAACTAAATAACTATTAGGGCAAGTTTGGTGCGGATAAAATTTCAATCTGTTGGCACTCGTTGCCAACATACGCCGAACAGGATGTTTTGATGAAAATGAAAACAGAAAACAGTGAGAGTACATGGTTAGTAAATTATTCTATTAATAATAATCGCATTATGCTAACAGCAGCATTACATCACAGCGAGAGTGAGAGGCACGTAAACGCACTAGACATCTCATCAGTGGAGAATGAATAATGACAAATTGTTAATTTTTTATTTCATTTTTGTCATTATTCACCCCGATCACATATATCCTATAATACGCACGCATACGCGCACGCGCACACGTACGCACGCACGCACGCATACGCGCACACGTACAGGCACAACACACACCGCACGCACGCACGCACGCGACGCCTGGTGTCACGCACACAACCACACACACACACCACACACACACTGTCTATATACATCAGGGGCCCGTTGTCAGAAAGCCATGAGTAGTGATGCAATAAACAGTCAAATATTGTAACTTATGAAGTGAAGTGAAGTGTCGTACAAAGGTTATGGCATTTTAGACTTGACGTGATGTTATAAATATTTATGACGTTTCTGACAACGCCCCGAAGTAGCGAAGTTTCTAGCATCATTATCTATATACCCTGCCCCCCTCTGTCTGTCTGTGTGTGTGTGTGTGTGTGTGTGTGTGCGTGTGTGTGTGCGTGCGTGCGTGCGTGCGTGCATGCGTGCGTGCGTGTGTGGTGTGTTGTGTGTGCGTGCGCGTGTGCGTGCGCGTGCGTGTGCGTGTGTGTGTGTGCGTGTGCGTGTGTGCGTGGGTGCGCGTGCGTGCGCGGGTGCGCGTGCGTGCGCGCGTGCGTGTACTTGTGTGTGTGTGTGCGTGCGCGTGCGCGTGTGTCGATAATGCACACCCATCCTGCACAGCCTAACACCCACGCACTCGTGAGTCACGCCGGCTCACATACGTGTACGCAGGGCTACCTAGTATATATGCATAAGAGCTCAGCAGGCAGCGGGCAGCAGCGGCATAGGTTGCAAGAGGAAAACAATTTTTCGCACAACAGCAGCAGGTAAATTACGGCAGGGCCGCAAATTACAGGTTACTGACACGAGACGGCGAGGCGACGCAAGCGACACCTGTGCGCGATATTATCATATGCTTCGCTGAACACGTGTTTATCGCGTGCGTAGCTAGATTGATTTAACTTTAATCAATTGATTATTGATCACCATGAACATCACTAAAATGTATATGCATGTAGCAGGTAGCTATCTATAAAATAATAATAATAATGATTACAATAATAATAACAATAAGAGTTACTATTATTATTATCATCATTATTATTATTGCTGTAGTAACTAGTTAGCTAATGTCACTGGCAACAGACACTAGCAGCAGACTTACATCAGAATCACATCTGCATATGGAAGCCACCGGCGGTCAGATATATATCTACAGATATACATGTATTATATTATGTACATATATATATATATATAGATGGATAGATAGATATCAAGAGTAGATAATAGAGATCTATTATATAGATTTCTATTATCTACTCTTGATAGATATATAACATATATTAACACAGGCTGCAGCTAAACGTAAATGATGTATCATTTACTACTGATGAGACCAGCATTAGATGGAAATGTATTGATCCGCTTGCTATTCCCGTTTGCTGTCTGCCATGCACAGCAGGTATGTATGCATGTGTGAGAGTGCACAACCACAGATTGCTGTCATAAGACAGTGAGAGCCAAACGCTCATCGGGATTTACATTTGGTCACTTATAATATCAACAGTTAAAATTGCTGGTAATTGAAGCAGCGAAAACATTTGTGACATGTCGCACCGTGCTACCCATTAATTATGATAATGAGATGATCACGTGACTACTGGATATGCGGTGATATTATATGCCAAGAGTACCATAATACAAAATAATTGAAAATAATAGCGATTTTCTATTAATATTATGGTACTCTTGATAACACTAAGATGGTGATGAAGAATTTTC
This sequence comes from Priapulus caudatus, assembly GCF_000485595.1. NCBI lineage: Eukaryota > Metazoa > Priapulida > Priapulimorpha > Priapulimorphida > Priapulidae > Priapulus > Priapulus caudatus. The sequence continues at coordinate 249,143 of NW_014577155.1, forward strand.
GGTGGTGACAATATCAGATCATCAACGACAATCAATCAACAGATCATCAATCAGTTTCATCGACGTTGCTCTAATTTTTCATGAATCGGATCAATTTCTTGGAAACGGCTGTATTTTACAAATTGGTAATTTTTCAATGAACGATAACGTGTTTTAATAGCCGATTATACTCAATCAGTTTCCGCAAACGTCCGATATTTGATCTTGATCACCAGGACCTCACTATAAGGTCTTGCGGCAACGGCTGTGATCGGTAACAGCAATTGGCTCTCTCTCTCTCTCTCTCTCTCTCTCTCTCTCTCTCTCTCTCTCTCTCTCTCTCTCTCTCTC
>NW_014577155.1:250468-253029 GCF_000485595.1 Priapulus caudatus
TATCTCTTTCCTCTTTTCGTTCTCTCTCCCCCTTTTCTATCGCTCTCTCTCTCTCTCTCTCTCTCTCTCTCTCTCTCTCTCTCTCTCCTATCTCGTCCTGTCTCGCTTCCCGCCGTTCACTCTCTTTTTACACCCTCTCTCTCTCTCTGTCACTCTCTATTTCTACCTATCACTCTTTTCCTATCTCGCTATACTTCTCAGCTATAAATGCAGCTCTAGGCATCTTCCAACCGATGCGAACTAAGCTGAAGCACTACAATTACGAACGAAAACAGACCAGGGTCTCCCACAACAAAGATCTCCCCACACATTTGCCCCCGAGAACATACACGTTTCATAATCAGCCGACAATAAGTGGAACTTGGTAGCAGCAACGCAGCGAGTGAGCCACCGCAGCCGCCGCCGCAGCCGCAGCCGCTGCTGCTTTATCTCCATGGATACACACTCAGCTAATCAATAAACTATTGGTATCTTGGGGACATTGCCAAGCTGCGGCGGCCGTCAATCTGCTGCCGTCACTGATACTGTAATAGCATTAAAGCTGCATTAGCGCCGCTAACTCCCCGCCTTAGAGACAGCCGAAGCGCAGACGATACGCCGCATATAAGGGGGGGGGGGGGGTACCGCGGGAATTAACCCAGGCTAAGCTTCTTACCTCACGTACATACCTGAGACTGGTTAGTGCTCAGGTATGACGCGAGTAGCACCCAACGACGTAAACACGAGAGCAAATATCAAAGCCCACGAAAATATTGCATCCAATCCGATATACATCCAATAAAGATGATACATCCATAACAACATAAATAAATCAATGTATATTATATATACGTTCGTGATAATAACATTAGATATGTAGCATAGAGTAATAATTTTAGTTCGGCTCTATGTGATTAGTCGAATTTAGATAAAGATTTATCACATTTATGCATAAATTTCCAAAGCAAACGTCATTGTCAAAAACAGCAGAACATTTCGCCGTGCATAAGCAGCTTGCAATACAAGCTCGTGTCCTCACTTGTACCAATGTTCAATAAATAAATATATAAATAAATACATGGACAAATAAATAAAAGATAAATATTAACAATTGAAAATCACAAATTGCGACTCGGGCAACTCACGATATTCTTCACATTAACTGTGGCTTTTCCTCCCTAAATTTATCGTTCCTACTCAGGGGACACACTGACAGGGATATGTAACCGTTAAATGAAAACGCGTACGTCTTCATCTAACATCAAACATAATTCACAGCGTTCTCCTAGGAACTAACAGGACTCAATAACATAATTAGAGAACTAACATAATGAGTAAATGCACGCATTTCATTACGAAACGATGTTTAACAGTAATGAATGGCACCGTTTTTTAATCAATATGTATAGTATCAAGAGCTCATTACCACCGTGATGATAAATGGCGCTTGATCGCATTAATCTTACCGGATCGCGTTATAATATAGCTCACAATCGTGAGTCTTGCGTTAATTTCTTCACTATATATGCGTTCGCATGACGTGTCCAACGAGTCACAACTTCCAATCGAAATCCGCTGAAGTGCCCTGATGATTATTCTTTAAAAAAACAATTTCCTCATGTACAGTGACGTTCGGTGTATTTAATTCTAGTGCTGGTAAGTGAGGCAAGTACAGTCGAACAAACAGACCTCTCATTTCCCTGCCTTCCTCTCGTCTCTATCCGTTCAATTTCGCTCGCCGTGCTGTCGCATTTTGCTTCACCACATTTATCCTCGATGTCTAATGCATACCACGCCACGATATTTGTCACCGTGTATCTCAATGTAGGTACAATTAAATGTCATTCCCCCATCTTGATCCACCCTAGAGACAAGATGAATATATAATCTTATGTAAGGGCCATCCTTAATCAGGGGCTGGCTTAACATACACACTTCTCAAACCTCTATAAATCAACTGAAGCACCCGATATATATTTATCATGTGTATTTCATACGAGGATATGAGGATTACTAAAATTCTCCACAAGTTCCACGTGATTTGGGTACAGTGCTAGGGCGATTGAAAATTCCTACAGTTGGCGCAAGCTGATTGTGTTTTAGCAGGTGTCGCAATTTGATCAGTTCATATGAAAATAGCAAATAAAATCCAATTACTCTGCTCTCAATTTTGTTATTTGCACACTCTACCATTCATTTAGCATTTTTTGTGTTATTTTGGAACTTTAAGTTTTAAGTCGCTTTCGACGTTATGTAAATTGTGATCATTCGTGAAGGTCATACGTAGATAAACAGATAAACTGAACTATAATAAATCGATTTATTATGACACCCACCTCCACACACACACGCGAACGCACGCACGCAAGCGCGCGCGCACACACACACACACACACACACACACACACAAACTAGACAGAGGGCACTCACGGAGAGTGCATACCTCCGCGAGCATGTAACATGTATGTGCTCGCTGGTGGCGGCTGCTGACTGACTCGCTTGCTGCTGCCTGTCAGGGGGCAGATATCCAAAATAAGGATGAGCCTAAACTTTTTGGGTAGAGGCTGGAAACGGGTAAATAT
>NW_014577155.1:253704-267011 GCF_000485595.1 Priapulus caudatus
ATAATATGCTATATAATTGCCAAACCCTACCTAATTTGCATAATTTTTTTTAAATATCAAAACCCCTAGCCCTTATTCATTCACATACCATAAATGAGCAAAATCCGTTGAACCTGAACTGACTAATGGCAATTCCCATTTTTGCCAAAAAATTGCCGTGGCTCGAAAGTACGTCGACTGGCGTGCTTCAAAATAGGACCTTTAATATGGGAGCATGGCAGTAACAACTATACCCAATTTCAAATATGTGATGTGGGCCAATCGGTTCCTGAGTTATCGTTGACCGTAGCGAAATGTTGACGGACGGACGGACGTACGACGGATGACGACCCATAGCAATGGCTCAGCTTGACGATGTCAAGGTGAGCTAAAAATCACATGGTGATGGGTTCTCCCCAAGGTGTGCATATATTTTTTTACCTAACAGGAGTCTGGTAGTCTAGTCATTACGTTTGACACATTTCCTAGCCACTTCATAGGCGGCCTCTAAATCAATGTCATTATAATAACTGTCATAGTAAACACTAAACATCATTGCTTCACGAATGGGATAACTTGGTCCCACCCACCACCGTGAAAATCTAGTTTCCACGAATGCCGGAATTTTATTTCTAACGACTATAAAACTTGACTAGATTGTATCTCCACCTGTTGGAATTATGTAACATTACTGTGGCACGTGACTATGCCAAACATATATCCAAACGCAGGCAGAAACTAACCTGGTCAAAATTAATTCAGCACCAGTGCATGTATGCAATATAAGTGCAAAGCGTTGGTGCTGTGCAACGTGTGTAGTAAAAGCCTAAAAGAGGTAACTAAATGTGTTTAAATAGGGTGAGTTGCTCCCAAGTGAAGCAGCCTGACCCACCCAAATTATGTGGTCGTATTTACACAGAGCTAAAATGAAAGTGTCAATGACACTGTAGCTCACCACAAAAAAGAACACAAATGAGTGAGTGAGAAGAAGTCAGTTTTAATTGAGCAACCATTGACGTACATTATAGAAACGAAGAGTATATATGGGAGAACTCCCATTATATACTCTTGATAATTATATGTGTAATTTTTTATGTGAAAATAAATGTTTGAGATGTGAAAGTCTGAGATGTGGGCGAGTGATAGCGTTACACCTAAATGATCGCCATAAAACGTTTTTATAATATTCAGATTTAGGCACTGCCTAAAAGCAGAGCTCCCGATGTGTAACGTGTAAGATTGAGAGGATACGCTTATTCCACGTAGCTGCTACATACCACGTGACAATGGTGTTTCCCTGCCCATAACACAACTTTTGTCAAAGGTTAATTGGTTGCATGGAAGTGTTTACTTCGTATGAATTTTTCTAGGTGGTAGCACACAGTTGCCATTTGTATATCGCAATAATAATTTATAAACCAAAATAAATCACAATTTGTGACGGTAGATGGCGCTAGATGGCGCTATATCCGCTTTGATGTTTCTTAGCGATGGCGTTAGAAATAAATAGGTTATGCTGCGTTCCGAGATGTTTTGTAAAACTTTACTCTAATACAGACGTTTTATCGGCAGGTTGGAAAAGAAATACCAATTTTGCATTAAAGATATTGTCAATGAAATCTTGTAAAACGAACCAGACGAGTGTGACACCACAGACTGTTATCTGCGTCACTGCGTGTCTATATAATATGCTATATAATTGCCAAAACCTACCTAATTTGCACAATTTTTTTTTTAAATATTAAAACCCCTAGCCCTTATTCATTCACATACCAAAAATGAGCAAAATCCGTTGAACCTGAACTGACTAATGGCAATTCCCATTTTTGCCAAAAAATTACCGTGGCTTGAAAGTACGTCGACTGGCGTGCTCCAAAATAGGACGTTCAAACCTCTCCCATAGCAGTAACAACTATAATACCCAATTTCAAACATGTGGGTCAAACGGTTCCTGAGTTATCGTTGACCGTAGCCAAATGTTGACGGAAGGACGGACAGACGGACGTACGACGGACGACAACCCATGACAATAGCTCAGCTTGACGATGTCAAGGTGAGCTAAAAACAAGTGTTTTAAAACCCACCTTTAAAAAACCTTCTTTTTTTTTCGAGGTTTGTGTCTAAACACGACGAAATTTGTCGAGGAATGTCTTAGTCGCCATGGTGCACTAGTTGCATCATTTTTTCTTTGTTTGATCAACCTTTAGGCCTTTATTATTATTAATTATTATATTGATTATCCTGCCTTTAGGAAAACCTGCCTTTGCATGGACAGTGATTAGAAATTCTAGACTTAGAAAGCTTACATTCTGTCTCAACTCTGTGTGGCAGATTTCTATAAGCTCAAATAACTGTTGTGAATTGAATTAGTGTGGATAAAAGTTACTCCTGGTGCTGCTTCTGCTGCTGCTGCTGCTACTGCTGCTGCTGTTGCTTCTGCTGCTGCTACTGCTACTGCTGCTGTTGCTGCTGCAGAGCTCTCCAAGAAAGAGTCGTATGTTGACATTAGTCTGGCAGTCTAATACTTGCTTGCTTAATTACTACCAATGCTGCTTCTGCTGCTGCTACCACTATTGCTGCTGTTGTTATGCCGCTGCTCCCGTTGCTGCTGCTGCTGTCCTGGAGGTGGCGGTGCTGCTGCTACTGCTGATGGTGTTGATGGTGGTAGTGGTGGTGGTGGGGGTGGGGGTAGACGTGTAACAATACACTAGGGTCATGATACGATACATATATTATCCTGATACGTAGGTCCCGATACTATACGTATTGTGATACACAGACAGAAAGAGAAGTATAGTAAATTTCATGCTATAATAAATATGTCATATCATGTACGAATTAATAATGTTTTTTGTTATTAATATTTATTTGTAAATTTATAATTAAAAGGATACAATACAAAAGAAATTTATATTATGATTATCATATCATGGGCCGCTGTATCGTAATTCACCGATGTATCGGGGAATCATTACACCCCTAGTAGGCATGGGTGGGGGTGGGGGTAGAGATGCTACCGGTGTGAAAATACTGACCAGGGGCGCGTTTCCGAAGCTCCGTCGCTATATTCTCCGCTATCTCCTCCGCTTAAACTCCAATTGTCCACTAAATAGTGGAGGACGCGTTTACGGAACCTTCTGTTCGCTTAAGTCGCTCGCGTTTTTACCGCCCCTTTAAGCGAAAACTTTAGCGGGAGCTCCTGCACTGTCGCCGCTAAATTTAGCGAGCGCTCTATGTGTATATAAACCATAAAAATACAAAATTCGCACTAAACTAACCATGAATAAGACTTTTGTAATAAAAAATAGTCCTTAGCTGTTGTGATCGTGGCGTGTTATTGGGAAAAAGAATTTTGTTTAAACCTCCACGGAGTTATGACAATGGTTGTGGTTAATCTGAGTTTACCATGCATCTAATGAGAGACATGCCCACCGATTTACGTAGTCCTACCGTGTAGCGAGTATTATGATTAGTACATTCTTAAAACGAAGAAAACCGAGTTCCGAGCATCGTGACACCACGAGCCTCCAGTATATTTGCACGTACCCCCGAAAAACAATGTCATTACAATGCGTAAGACTAACGCTCCATTATGAGTGTTTCCCATTGTCGATGCACTAACTGCGAGCACGCGTGTGTAGGCGAGATATGCGTGATACAACATACAACAGAGTATTTCAATGTAAAACTGTAACTTGTAAGAGTTTTGTTATGTTATCTCTGCGGTGTATGTGTGGTGTGTGGTGTGTGGTGTGTGCATGTGTGTCGTGTGTGTGTGTGTGTGTGTGTGTGTGTGTGGTGTGTGTTGTCGTGTGTGCGTGCGTGCTCGTGCGTGTGTGGGTGCGCACGCGTTCTGTGTGTACGTGTGTGTGTGTGTGTGTGTGTGTTGCGTGGTGTGCGCCGTGTGCACGTATAACGTGCGTGCATGTGCGCATGCGTGTGATGCGTGCATGCGGTGGTGAACGTAAGTGGCGGCACCACGCACAAACACATGCATACACACACATGCCACACTATCATAGGCATACACACACCACACACACATACACACACACACATGTACACACAGCACGCACTTGCACGCAGCGCACGCACGCCACCGCGACCCACGCCCAGCCCACCCCCGGCCCACGCACACGCACAGCACACCCACAGACCACACACACACACACACACACACACACACACACACACACACACACAAACACAAAGAAAGAGAGACAGACACACAGACACACACACACGCACACGCACACGCACACTCACACACTGACTCTCTGCAATAGCGTTAGTTCTAGAGCTATCTCTGTCACAGCGCTGTTGCTTATGTATATGATAGGACGTAACCTAGCAACTGCAACGCATGTTTGCAGTTATCTGCCAGCTGCCAGCGGAGGCATAGCGGAGCGTTCGTGAAACAGGAGTTGTCCGTTCGCTAAGTTCTCCGTTATACCTCCGTTCGCTAATGAACGAACAAACAACTTAGCGGAGAACTTTAGCGGACGTTAGTGAAACGCGCCCCAGATTTGCCTATCCTAGCCAGAGGAGGCTGTGAGTCTAACATCAACATACGACTGTTTTTGGAGCTGGTTTATCCATGCTCAACATTAATAGTCATTATATTAAGATGTCGTGACAGGTAGGGCCTATACAAATTTGCTTTAGTAGTTTACTACTGAAACATGATTTACTATGTACTACTACTAGTAGTAGATAAGATACGCAGCTCTGACAAACAGGCCAGTTGTAGTATTATCTTATCAGGCGTGTATAATATAGAGATATCATAATTTATACACTCCTGATCTCATAATACGATAAGACCCAGTCATGCAGTGACCGAGTCTGAGTCACTACGAAAGTTGCATTTCTTCCATCTTCCTCCTGCGATCAGACCCTTACAGTATTACTAACTTTACAAGTCAAACTAGAGTCTAGCAACGTTTTAAACAGTTGTTCTACGTACCATGTATCACGGAATTGTTTCGCAGATCCTTACGAAATAACGTGGGCCGGCCGGCTCACATGTATGCTGTTTACATTTTACTTTTTCAAATTAGGAACTAAAATCACGATTATGGCACGCGCCCGCCACCTCTCGGACATATTGAGAAATAATTGTCGCGCGCTGAAATGCTACCAGTGTCAACAACTGAGCACATGCACACATGAGCAACTCTTTGGGGATGAATTTTTATTTATCTCTCAATTAAATAATTATTGCCCATTTTTTTAAACTGTGGCATGCCTTAGCTACGAATTCTGGCATGCACACTAATTATCCTTCTCGCAAACTCAATATTGACGAGTTACGCCTCTGCGCTCAAATATCTGAACACGAGTAAATGAACAAATTCTCAAGATGACTCTCTCCCTAGCTGGACCTCTGAAGTGGTTATGAAAAACACTCCCGTTTCCCAATACTCTGGCACGGGGAGCGATATATATATATATATATATATATAGCAGAGCCGTCACGCAGGTGACTGACTAATTGTTGAAAGCCCAGTCACGAATGGCTGTGCGAAAAGCATGTAAAAGGGGGGCGAGAGTGGTGAAGGTTTCTCCTGGTGGGTCGGGAAACCCCAGAATTTTTTTTAAATGCTACATGGAATTATATACGCTGGCGAGTTTGAAAATGAAATTTTAACATTTGAAACATCAGTATAAGGTAGTTGCAACTATTTAAGTTTAATAAGTTATTAAAAAATAAAAATCCGGAATGATGTTTGAAGCCCGAGCTTCCAGGCCTCTCGCTTGGCGACGCTGCCTGTATATATTATATATATATATATATATACTATATATATAAATATATATATAAATATATATCGCGTATTATACGTGTTTCCGAGATAGATTAAACACGAACTTAGATACTTGCAGTCGACATAAGTGCGATGTCTATTCTTCGGCGCCAAGGTAGATACGATACGTAATCGATACACACGGAAAAAAATATCTAACGTTTCACCAAGTTTATTCACGACTCATAAATAAGTAACGATCAACAGTATTGGAGTAAGTTATGGTCGCTAAGGATGGCACTAACTACTGATTTCTGATCTGCACCGTCGGCACGTATAATCGACACACTACGTTGCCGCAAATATTGGTCCGAAGTGAATGTGCATATCTATGAGTTATGCGTATAGGTCGCCAATGATTATGAAATAATCGAATACTACTTACATATAAAGGTTGTAGCTACGGAAGGCGATTTCGGTAAATGTTGATTTACAATCCGTAGTGTCGGCGACGTCCTAGACGGGTAGAGCCCTCCTGCGCGTGTTCGCGACAGATGGCTGTGTACCTGAGCGGTTGTTTCGCAGCGCGGTTTTGCTGCCGAAAACAATGCGGGTGGCCATGACTCGGTTCCTGCGCTTGGAGGTGGCACGGTAAGTGATGAATGCGTAAGCCATTGCTTTCTCGAAAATGCCCCTGGCCAACTACGGCACGTATCTCTGCCGACCCGCCTCTCAGCCGCTAACCGAGCGGGCGACTTTTTCCGAGATGCGGGACTCGGTGATGGCGAGCCGGGACCAGTCTCGTTCACGGTGTTGGCCTATGGGCGAGACGCTGTTATCGCCTGCTTGCAATCCGGCAATAGCCTCCTCCACCGGGTGCGCTCGTTCAGGCAGGGTAGTCTTTCGCTCCCGCATCAGGGGGGTAGCCACCACGTAACTGGCTACGAGTACCACGTAGTTGTCGAGCTTTCTCTTGCGCTACCATACGTCGGTATTCCGCCACCGTGGCTGTAGTAGTAGTAGTCGCCTTCACCGTGGCTCTGGGAATAGTTCTACTCGGCGCTGTGTGTGACTATTAGGGGGGCCACCGTACGCTCTAAAAACCGAGGGTTGAGGCCGTAGCATCTTAACGCAACGCTGGACGGGGATAGCCTTTGGCATTTTCGCTCATGGGTAGACCATCCCTCTTCTTCTTCGTCCGTAGATTATGTGAATAGCCATCGCCGTTCTGTCATGGGATCCTCTTTATAACCGTAGGCCACTGTGCGCTTTGTCGTTGTTGCCATGGTAATCATCCTTACCATAGCCACCGCGAAAGTCTTTGTCGTTGTTGCCATGGTAATCATCCTTACCATAGCCACTGTAAAAGTCTTTGTTGTTGTCGCCATGGTAATCATCATTACCATAGCTATTGTGATTGCCATTGCCCTTGTTATCGTTGCTGCTCCTGTAATGTGCGTCATGGCCGTCATGGTAGCCGTTGTCATCGTGACCGCCACCGCCACCGTATCCTTTACCGTCGGGTTGGTACTCGTAACCGTGCTTCGATTCACTGTCGCTGCTGCCGCCGCTGCTATGGTAGCCGTCGCCATGCCGTCCTCCGTCTTTGCTCGATGACGAATGGAGGCTCGGTCTGCGTGCATCTGGTTGCAAGTAAAGACTGCGTGATATTCACGAATATTCTCCAATCTAACAGAAGTGAATATGTAACTAAAAATCACATTCTACGTGTGTAAAAATAAATACATTTCGAACCCGTGATTCCGTGTTTATTGTACACATCCTCAACTATATAAACAGATTGTGTCAACTAGACATTGTATCAGGTAAATAAATAGATGTACAACATATAAAATAAGGACATAAAATAGAAATAATACAAATCAAATAAAGACGTTGTGTTGCAAGGACAAATAAGATGCTTGGCAGATTAAGATGGCGACCAAATGTCATCATCGTACGTTTTTTACGTACATAACTTTTCATGATACTTGGTTCTACAGCGCCGCTAATCATGACTTAATCCCTATGCTAACAGCGTGTCGTTAACGGTCATTTTGAACAATGGGGGTTTGTATTTTGCATCACACCGTCTCACCAGAACACATTCGCCCTTATTTAACATAATTAAAAGTTAATCGTTATTGGAACAAGGTGACGTATCGTATATAGTTGTCGAAACGACATGCCTCCCGACTTAAAGCCGCACTATGCGCATCTACACGCTAATTTCTCCAGTACTAGAATAGCAAATACTTCGTGTCATGCAGAATCACCCTACCAATTATGACAAAATAAACTCTAGTTCCTCCCATTTCACTGCGCGTTGTCTTATAAAAGGCATTTGAAAATACCGCCAATGTTGTTCAAATTCTCCGATGTTGTTGACAGTTTCGCGTTGCTCTCCCAAGCAACCGTGTAGCGGTGCTGCGGTACAGCGGTACGGGTGTAGCAAAGATAAAAACATGTGACGTCACCTAACCGCTTCGAGGCTAAATTGTTTGGCAAACAAGTCGGCGTTACCGCCAGATTACCAGATTTCGCACCTCTTTCTTGTGGGTTTTAAGCAAACGCGCAGTGAAATGGGAAGCACTACAGTTTATTTTGCCATAAGGTAGTGTGATTATGCATGACACGAAGTATTTGCTAGTCTAGTACTGGATAAATTAGCGTTTGGATGCGCATAGTGCGGCTTTAATTAAATCTATGATAGTTACAGCAATTATTCGGATAACGCTGTAACCCCTACTATTCATGTTATTCGTTCTATTAACCCTTTGCGTTTAACAGGACCTGGCGAACGAACGCTGCGCAAATATTGACATTAATCGTTTTTTTCCCAATGAATCATTACCGAGCGAGTACGGGTCGGCATTTATTGTGTTTTTATCATTATTATTCTAACGCCTGACAACTGATGCATTTTTGGCTCGTTTCCAACCAAACGTAGTTTGTCTTAATTTGCAATGTGGTAAAACCTGGACGCACGAGGTGAGGGAATCATAGCTAATCGTAGCGTGGCACATGAAAGCGTCGCGTGTCGGCGGATGTCGGCTGCGCATCCGGGTACTTCTCCCCGTGTGACGTCAGCCACGACGCATGCGCCAACTCGCTCGCCGGAATTCCATCCCCGGCGTACAGGCGCGCCTCCAGGGCGTCTGCGTGCGCGTGCGCGTGCGCATGCGCACCACCCCGCTTTCCCTCGGCAGTAGGCGACGCCTTCTTGAATGCGCGTATGTACTTCTCTATGTTAACCTGATTCTCTCTCCGCCCGTCTCTAAGCGCGCCCGCCCGCGCCGGGTAATGTGGCGCCCCCTGGCCTCGGCTCAAACTGCTGGAGTCCCGGATGTTATCCTGCATCGCCTTCTTGACTTTATCAAAAGCTGTAATACCTTCTGCCTTGTATCCGAGTCTCCGCGAGACGACGTTATCTAGATAATCCGGATCCAGCAATCTGCCGTAGTCCGTCCCGCTGTCGTCATGGTAACGCTCTTTAGATACGCCGACGTGAGATTTGACTCGCCCCTTCTTTCTCGGCGCGGATTTCTTGCGGTAGCCGCCCACAGCCGGTCCTGCGCCGCTGTAAGGCTTGTACAACATGTACCCCATCTCTTCCTTGTCCATCGGCCCGTCTCTAGGACCATCGTAGCGGCCTCCCTGCATGCCGTCGTGGTTCTGCAGGTAGGGTGTTCCGTAAGGCATGACGGGATCGTACGTGCCCTTCATGACGTATTTGAAGGCGTAGGCGTGGTCGCAGTAGTCGGAATAGCATTCGGCGCTTCCATCCACCGTTACGACGCCCAGAAACTACAACGAGATTGGCGATTGCACAAGGTAAATAAGTGTCTCATATAATATTAAAACAGTCATAAAATAATAATAATAATAAATATATATATCGCGTATTAAACGTTTTCCGAGATAGATAACACTAACTAGAACTTCAGTCGACATGAAGCGATGTGATTTCTTCGGCGCCAAGTGTAGATAATACGTAATATACACACGGAAAACAAATATCTAACGTTTCACCAAGTTTATTCACGACTATAAATAAGTTGACACGATCAAAGTATTGGAGTAAGTTATGGTCGCTAGATGGCACTAACTACTGATTTCTGATTGCAGCCGTCGGCACGTATAATCGTATCACACTACACGTTGCCGCGAAATGGTCCGAAGTGAATGTCATATCTATGAGTTATGCGTATAGGCCCATTATTAGTGAAAGTAAATCGAATACTACTTAATATAAAGGTTGTAGCTACGGAGGCGATTTCGGTAAATGTTGATTTACAATCCGGTAGATGTCGCCACGTCCTACGACGGGTAGAGGCCCTCTGCGTGTCGCGGACAGATGGCTGTGTACGCTGAGCGGTTGCTGCAGCCGGTTGCTGCCGAAAACATGCGGGTGGCCATGACTCGGTTCCTCGTTGGAGGTGGCACGAAGTGATGATGCGTAAGCCATTGCTTTCTCGAAAATGCTCCTGCCAACTACAGGCACGTGATCTCGCCGACCCCCTCCACCGTAACCGGGCGGGCGACCTTTTTCGATGGCGGGACTCGGTGATGGCGAGCCGGGACCTCTCGCGTTCACGTGTTTGCCTATGCGGACGTTTATCGCTGCTTGCAATCCGGCATAGCCTCCTCCACCGGAGTGCGCTCGTTCAGCAGGGTAGTCTTTCCTCCCGCCATGGTAGCCACCACCGTAACTGCTACCGTGACCGTGGTTGTCGTAGCTTTCATCTTTGCCGTAGCCATCGTCGTATCCGCCACCGGGGCTGTCGTAGTAGTCGCCTTCACCGTGGCTGCTGGGAAAGTTCTCTTCGCGGCTGTGGTGACTATTACGGCCACCGTATCCTCTACCGAGGTTGAGGCCGTAGTCATCTTTACGCAAGCTGACGGGGAAGCCTTTGGCATTTTCGTCATGGTAGACCTCCTCTTCTTCTTCTCCGTAGATATTGTGATAGCCATAGGAGAAACAGAGAAGAGATAAACGGCAGATTGGGCTGGAATCCGGATTTATCTAGATAACGTCGGTCTCGCGAGACGCGATAGCAAGGCAGAACAGGTATTGACAGCTTTTGATAAAGTCAAAAAGGCGACTGCACGGATAAGCATCCCGGACCCAAGCAGTATTGAAGGCCGGAGGCCGAGGGGGCGCCACATTACCGCGCGCCGGGGCGGGCGCGCTTAGAGAGACGCGGAGAGAGAATCAGGTTCAACATAGAGGAAGTACATACGCGCATTCGAAGAAAGGCAGTCGCGCTAGCGTGACGCGGAGGGAACAGCGGGGTGGTGCGCCATGTGCGCACTGGCGCGACAGCGCGTACGCAGGACGGTCCCTGGAGGGGGAGCGCGGCGCTGGTACGCCCGGGGAATGGAATGTCGGCGGGCGAGCGAGGTTGAGTCGCAGTAAGCGTCGTGGCACCGACGTCAGCACAGGGGAGAAAGTAGCGCGAGGCGGCATGGCGCATCGGGAACATCGCGCCGACCGATCGCGACGGCTTTCATGTGCGCGACGGCTAGCGATATAGCTATGATTCCCTCACCGTGCGTGGCGTCCAGGGTTTCTACCAATCTGCAATTAAGCAAACTACGTTGGTTGGAAACGAGCCCAAAAATGGCATGGACAGTTGTCAAGCGTTAGGAATAATAATTAGATAAAAAACAATAAATGGCGCGACCGCGTACTCGGCCTCGTAATCGATGTCATTGGGAAAAAACGATTAAATGGTCAATATTGCGCAGCGTTCGATGTCAGCAGGCCAGGGTCCCTGGTTAAACTCGGTGAGCAAAGGGCTTAAGTAGACACGAATAATCATGAAATAGCGTAGAGAGGTTGACAGGTGTATCGCGAATAATTGGCTGATAAACATATCAATAGATTTAATTAATAGCCGCACCTATGCGCATCCAAGACGCTTAAATATTAATACCAAGTATAGAGCTAAGGTGCAAAAATACTTACGTGTGCATGCATCAATCAGCAGGCGCTAACCTTATGGCAAAATAAACTGTAGTGCTTCCATATCAGCAGCTGCGACCGGGCGATTTGCTAACACCCACAAGAAAGAGGTGCGAAATCTGGTAAATCTGGCGGTACGGCGCCGACTTGTAATTGCCAAACATTTAAGGCCTCGATAGCGGTAGGTGACGTCAGCATGTATTTTTATCTTGCTACAGGGCCGCCCGACAGACAGTCGCCGATACCGGCTGAGGCGCGGCAGCACGCCGCTACCCAATCAGGTTCCTTGGGAGAGCAACAGCGAAACTGTCACAACCAATCGGAGAATTTGACAACCATATGGCGGTATTTTCAAATGCCTTTTATAAGACAACAGCGCAGTGAAATGGGAGGAACTAGAAGTCTTATTTTGTCATAAATTGGTAAGGGGTGAAGTTACTGCATCGACGACAAAGTTATATTGGCTATTACTAGTAACTAGAGAAATTAGCGCGTGAGTAGATGGCGCATCAGTGGCGGCTTATGTAAGCTCGGGAAGGCATGTCCGTTTCGACAACTATATACGAATACGCTCACCTTAGTTCGCAATAATCGATTAACTTTTAATTATGTTAAAATAACGGGCGAATGTGTTCGGATGAGCAGCGAGTGTGAATGGCAAAATACAAACCCGCCCATTGTTGCAAAAAAGACCGTTATACGACATCGCTGATTAGCAGTAGGATAAGTGCATGATTAAGCAGCGCAGGGCCTGTAGAACCAGAGTATCATGAAAAGTTATACCGTACGGATAAGATGGACGATATTGGTACGCGGCCATATCGTTATATCTGGCCAAGCATGGGCTTATTTGTCGCTGCAGAGCCACAACTCTTTATTTGATTTGTATTCATTTCTCATTTTATGTCCTTATTTATATATGTTGTACATGGCTATTTATTTACTCTGATACAATGTCTGATTACCACAACATCTGTTTATATAAGATTGAGGATGATGTACAATAAACACGGAATGCACGGGTGTCGAAATGTATTTGATATTTTACACACGTAGAATGTGAATTTTTAGTTACAGTATGTCAGCATATCTGTTAGATTGGAGAAAGTATTCGGTGAATATCACGGCAGTCTTTACTTGCAAGCCAGAATGCAACGCAGCACCGAGCCGTGCCATATCGTCGCATCGAGCAAAGACGGAGGACGGCATGGCGACGGCTACGCAATAGGCAGCGGCGGCAGCAGCGACAGTGAATCGAAGCAGCGGTTTACGAAGATAGCCGAAGCCCGGACGTAAAGATAACGGGTGGCGGTGGCGGTGCACGATGACAAACGGCTACATGACGGCCATGAAGCGGCACAATTACAGGAGCACAAGATAACAAGGGCAACTGGAGAATAGCACAATAGCTATGGTTAATGAATGATTACGCATGGCGACAACACAAAAGACTTTTAAGCAGTGGCTAATGGTAAGGATGAATTACCATGGCAACACGACAAAGACTTTACGCGCTGGCTATGGTAAGGATGAATTACCGATGGCATACAACCGAACAATAGGCTTTTCAACAGTGGCTAACGGTAAAGATGGTCAGCACATGACAGTAACGG
>NW_014577155.1:267036-269536 GCF_000485595.1 Priapulus caudatus
TCGTGTATCATTCACATCGCCATCATTATATCATTATTATTATTAATATTATTTTATTATTATTATTATTGCTATTAGTGTTGTTGTTATTATTATTATTATTATTTTATGACTTGTTTTAATATTATATGAGACACTTATTTACCTTGTGCAATCGCACATCTCGTTGTAGTTTCTGGGGTCGCTAACGCGTTGGATGGAAGCGCCGAATGCTATTTCCACTACTGGCCACCACGCCTTACGCCTTCAAATACGTCATGAACGGGCACGCTTACGATCCCGTCATGCCCTTTACGAACACCCCTACTGCAGAACCACGACGGGCATAGCAGGTGGGCGCTTACGATTGCGTCCTAGGACGGCGATGGACAATGGAGAGATGGGTACATGTTTGCTACACAGCCCTTACAGCGGCGCGCATGGCAGCCGGCTGTGGGCGGGCTACGCCAAGAAATTCCGCCGCGAGAAGAAAGGGGCGAGTCAAAATCTCACGTCGGCGTATCTAAAGAGCCGTTACCATGACCGACAGCGGGACGCGAACTACGCAGATTTTTTTACTGGATCCGGATATCTAGATAACGTTCGTCTCGCGCGAGACTCGGATACAAAGGCCAGAAGGTGATTACAGCTTTTTGATAAAGTCAGAAGGCGATGCAGGATAACATCGCGGGACCCAGCAGTTTTGAGCCTGAGGCCAGGGGGCCACATTACCCGGCGCGGCGGGCGCGCCTTATAGAGACGGCGGAGAGAGAATCAGTCGTTAACATAGAGAAGTTACATACGCGCATTCAAGAAGGCCCGTCGCCTACTGCCGAGCGACAAGCGGGGCTGCGTGCGCAATGCGCACAGCGACGCGCGCACGAGACGCCCTGGCAGGCGCGCCTGTACGCCGGGGATGGGACAATTCCGCGCGAGCGAGTTTGCGCGCATGCGTCAGTGGCTGACGTCACACGTGGGAGAAGTACCGGATGCGCAGCCGACGATCGCCACACGCGACGCTTTCAGTGCCACGCTACGATTAGCTATGAATTCCCTCACCTCGTGCTCCAGGTTTTACCACCTTCAAATTACAGACAAACTATGTTGCGTTCGGCAAACGAGCCAAAAATGCATCAGTTGTCAGGCGTATAGGAATAATAATTGATAAGAATACAATAAATGAGCTCGTACCGCCGTAGCTCGCGCTCTAAGTAACGGAGGAACGGTAACGAAGAAGTAAAATACTAACAACAACTAGTAACGTTAAATAAATTAGCGTACGACGTATATCTTACTACTATATATATATATATATATATATATATATATATATATATATATAAGGAGTAAATAATCTCCAATTTTTTAAGATGATTTTACTCCTGATATATACATAGACATTAGGGGTTAATAATGTTTGTCATTATTCACCCCTGATATACATGTACACATGGTATATAAAGACCCCATCGTGTGTGACAACACATTAACCGAGAAGAACAGAACATAGCAATATCATCATCGGATAAGCGCCGTTAATAGGACTCTATATTCGGTATATAACACTACATTAACCCGCGGCATCGCTGCGCTGTCGGCCGCCGTGTCACTTGAAGAATTGTGAAGGTGACTGCGGAGGCAATTAAGTCTGTGCACGCCTGCAACGCCGCGGCGGTTCAATGCAGTTTAAAAGTCAGAGACAAAGTCAGACTTTAAACGTTAAAAAACAAAAATTACGAGTTTCAGAACGCAAAGCTACAATCCTTCTGTTGTTACATGCGGCGCAGAACGAGCGAAACTTTACACACGTAAAAAAATCGATTTCATCCGAAACGAGATCGTGAAACGGGAATCCGGCCCGCTCGGCGACACTATCTCACGACACATCGTACATCTACGATCTCCAGCGGCTTACCAGTAAAACACACAGCGTGCAAGATAGCGCCAACGCATCCATCACCCGCCAACGCACCAACGCATCCATATCTCTATCCTGCACAACCCTCACATCGATGTGAGAGACGACGCAGCGAATGCTAGAGAATACCTGCGTACGGAGACCTTCCCGACCCGGCGGTTAATATGCCAAGTAGCACAAGAACAATAAGGCAGTATGCGACGCGCGGTGACTACCGCGTGCGTTTTTACGGCGTGTTTGACTGGGTCACGAGATCAGAACATTTGACACGGGGCGCCGCTAGACAAACATGGAATCGGGGGCAGTAATGGGAGTGCGCGTGCGTGCCGCGGCGGCGAGGCAAGTTTGGATAACAGTAAAACGTCCGGATTACGTGGACAGATGACGAGTTTGTCTCTCTGCGCGAGTGATGGGGGAAATTCATACGGATTGCCGTGAAAGAGGATATCGGTGCTTAATCTCGCTATGTGTGTAATTTGAGCGTGAATTGATCGCATTGCATCGTCATCATACCTGATTAGGTATTAAACTAATATTATGCTGACACGAATGTGTAAATTGGTGTTGTTAAACTTTACGCATGAACGTGCGTAAGCCGAGAAC
>NW_014577155.1:275016-278291 GCF_000485595.1 Priapulus caudatus
CACACGCGCACACACACGCACACGCAGACACACACACGCGCACACACACATAAACACACACGCGCACACACACGCACACGCAGACACACACACGCGCACACACACATAAACACACACGCGCACACACACGCACACGCACACACACGCGCGCGCACACACACATAAACACACACGCGCACACACACGCACACGCACACACACGCGCGCGCACACACACTCTCGCTCCCTTTCTCTCTCATCCCGTTTCCTTCCTCTCCCTCTCCATCTCCCAATTTCTCCCTCTCCTATAACTCTTTCTCCCTCAATCTCCTCCCACACCATCAGCACTCTTCCCTCTCTCCCTCCCTCTCCCCCCCTTTCTATTTCTCTCTCTTCCCCTCTCTACTTCACTCAGTGATACCGCCACGCCAGCCGAAATTACACGTATGCATCACCATCCATCAGAACATTCTAATCGAGTCGCAGGTAGCCAATCAGGAGTCGCACACGGTCGCCCACGCAGACTCCACGACGAGCAGCCGCGAACTTAAGACCGGAGGGAGGAGGACGGGAGAGAGAGAGAGTGAGAGTTAATCTTGTGACGTGAGGTTACCCCGTGTGGTTGTGCTCGTTACGCTGCTCTCCAGGCGCTCGCATCCACACGCGTGAATCTGTTCGCTCGTTGAAAACTCCCCGGTCAGACGTAAGCAGGCGATCCCAACGTGTTGTACACTGATCATTACTGGACCCCAGTGAACAACACCGATCACGACTGGAACGCAAGTGCATCGTTACTGGAACAACACTGAACGACGCCTAACACCACTGGAGCAACACGGCGTACATCCGGAACATATGAACGCCACTGACCGAACAAGACACGACCGGAACACCCACAAATGTTACTGAGCATCAGTGAACATCCCTGCACACTACTGAACACCACCGACACATTTCTGACCACCAGTGAACACCGCCTAAACATTACTGAACATAACTGAACACTTCTGAACAGCACTGATCACGCGCTGAACGCCGCCGGATTACAGACTTACTCGATCTCCGACTCTCATCAAAATCCCATCTTCATCATCAATATCTCAGCATCTTCATCATCAACATCTCAGCATCTTCATCATCAACATCTCAGCATCTTCATCATCAACATCTCAGCATCTTATTCATCAACATCTCAGCATCTTCATCATCACCATCTCATCTTCATCATTAACATCTTAGCATCTTCATCATCAACAGCTCAGCATCTTCACCATCGAACCCGGAGCTCTACCTGAAGCCACTGCTAATTCTTTACCTCCTCTTCGCCGCCGCCCCGTCAGCATGGAGCCGACGACGAATGCTAACGGCAATAGGAGTCCGGCGAAGAGTCCATCTAGGAGTCCTAACTCGATGGCCGAGTTGTGGGACGGAGGGGAGATACCTGAGCTGAGCAGCGGCGGCAGCGGCGGCGGCGGCGGCGGCGGTGCGAGGAAATGTAAGGCTCGGCCGCGATCGCTAGCGATGCAGCGCAAGTGTCACAGCACGTCAGACATCTCCGAGGCGGATCTCAGGTTCATACAGGTAGGCGCGTGTGTGAGGTTCGCATATTCTTTTTACGCTCACAGTTTCTCTCTCGCGCGCGCTCTCTTTCTCTCTCCTCGTTCTCTCTCCCTCGCGCTCTCGTTCTCGCCCTCTCTCCTCGTTCTCTCTCTCCTCGTTCTCTCTCTCTCTCTCGCTCTCTCTCCTTGTTCTCTCTCTCGCTCTAGTTCTCTCTCTCTCTTTCACTCTATTGCTATTCTATTTCTAATATTCTATTACTATATTCACTAAATCTATAGAGTGAGATATCTACGCTCTCGGATTCAAATAAGTAGGTACGTATACGGTTGGCCTGTTATCGACGTATAAGGTATTATTCTGAAAAAAAGTGTTGACTGCCTAATAGCTCTCCCCCACTGCCATGCAGGCATATACTTACTGTAAATGAGGCCGGACCCTTGTTTGTTTTTTGTTTGTACCCCTCAAATACCCCCTCTTTCATAAGCGCTCCTCGTTACCAGAATTGAATAGTATACACTGTAGGCTATTCCGCTTTAGATTTATAATAATATTGTATCGGAGCAAAAAAAGCATAGCTATAATAATTCCCGCTACACCGACCTTCGGCTTATCAGACACATGTAGTTTTCGATGGGGACATTTTCTTAGATGGAAAATGCGTCCTATAAACCGAGAATACCTGTATATATATATATATATCGTGCTGATGTTTGCGAGTGAACGCGCGTGTATGACCCTGCGGCTGAATGCACGGCGGACCACTAACGAGAAGCGTCCGTTAATTCGCGAGGCGCTCTCTGCCGCTACCACACAACACAACACAGGGCAACGAGTTGCTTGCAACGCGCTCGCCCTGCCACACGCCGCATTAGCTCGCCTGTATTGCACTCCTTCAATAACCGACTGCGGGAAATGTCGCAGTACAAAAGATGCGTGGTGCGCGGTGAATGCTGGAAATATGGCGGCACGTTACCACCACTCAAGGAGAGATAATTACTGGAAATATTGTAAGCAAATTAACGATTGGATGACTTGGTCTGGCAAAGCTATAATAATTACGTTGTGGAAAGCCGATTAACTCATCGCGCGTGTGCGTGTCTGCAGTGAGACGTTAAACACTGATTACTAATTAACTATTAACCCAGCTTCCACCGGTACATCCAATTGTAGATACGCTTCAAACATACTGTCCGTCAATGTAAAAGCGAGGAGCGCTGAAAGCCATAGTAATCGTATATGCAGATGTCGTATCATCAAAGACCATATACGGTAATTTTATGCGGTCTTTAGTATGAACAAAGACCGTATACATACAATCAGGGGTTAATAATGACACATTTATCATTATTAACTCCTGATACGATTATATACGGTCCTTCACTACGGCAGCCATTGTTGCGTTAGTAAACACATGTAGATCCCACCACGGCAGCCATTGTTGCGTGTTCAAATCTTTCATCGTAATCCTATTGAGTTTGCTTATCTTTCTCTATTTATGGACCACGCTATAGTCGCAAAGTATAATGCAGATAAAGTTTACGTTATAACTAATGAGATATTACACGATGTGTGTGTGTGTGTGTGTGTGTGTGTGTGTGTGTGTGTGTGTGTGTGTGCATGCACGTGTGCGTGTCACATGGCCGCTGTGACAGGGCTGCTGCCACTCATTTGTTTTCACACTGCTACTGTCACACGCCTGCTGTCACACTGTTACTGTGACAGGCCTGCTGTCACAC
>NW_014577155.1:280564-287305 GCF_000485595.1 Priapulus caudatus
ATATATATATATATATATATATATATATATATATGCATGCAGCCGCTTGGCAACGGAAGAAGTCTTTGTTCAGGAGTATTGGTCACCCCGCCAGCATGTACGTTAGTGGCCGTGGCTGCGTGGGTGGGGGTGTAGAGGTAATAACGCACACCTATATCAGCGGCAATCGACGATGTTTACACTTCTTTTGAAGCGGTTTGAGTTACGCTCGTAGAGGAAGGAGAACATGCAGCCGCGTGCGTAATAACGCGCCGAGCTAACACTCATCAATTATCAGAGCAGTAATTAAATGTTTGTGCTTATGTTAGAAATTAGTAGAACGTAGTTTTGGAGCGATGGCGATCGAGTGTATGCTCTTTGTGGCGGCCTCGTCGTCAGGTTGACCGAAATTCTGTTGACTGTTTGTTTGACATTTTTGTTTAACCGCATATCCGCCCCAAATTTCCGAAACTGAGATTTATCTCCGAGATTCGCCGCAGATCTGCAATATAGCGCCGTATTTATATCCTCCTCCCTTTTCCGTAACACATACTTTATCCAGCAAGGCCTTTGCGCGGGCGAGGCTGTAAACCTTACGCAAATGTAGACGAATTAGATACTAGACGGAATATCAGACGAGAGTACGTCGTTGCGATCTGGTAGCTGCGCATCATCACAGACGTCAGTAGACTGGCATGATGTCCGCGGACACACGCTGTAATCATCGTAGTTAATCTCTCTCTCTCCTCCTCATCACCAGTGAGTCGGCGTCTCATGCGTTAATAATGCGACTAAATCCCGCTAGATAGAGCCCCCGCCGCGGCCAGCTAGTTGATCTCTCATTCGAGATCTGTCCCGGTGTATTTAAATATAAATGATGCATCGATAAATGAATAAATGAATGGATAATGAAAAAGTGAGTGAATGAACCAATCAATGAATGAATGGATGAATAAATAAATAAATGAATATATAAACGAATAAATGAATGAATGAATGAATGAACGAACGAACGAACGAACGAACGAACGAACAAACGAACGAACGAACGAACGAACGAACGAACGAACGAACGAACGAACAAACGAACGAACGAACGAACGAACGAACGAACGAACGAACGAACGAACGAACAAACGAACGAACGAACGAACGAACGAACGAACGAACGAACGAACGAACAAACGAACGAATGACCAAGTATGCAAGCAAATAAACAAATGAACTAATTCATTAATTCAGACAACAGGTCGTATATAGTCTATAGCTTCTACGGGGACAAGGACGGCAGCTTCCCGTTTGTAAACTGTGTAAAAATAAAATAAACCTAGTAAATGTATATAATGCTACACAACAAATCTGATAGATATAACACATCTGTCTTCAGCCTATAATGTGCCTGCGTACGTGTGCGTATGTGCGTGTGTGAATAGTTAGTTAGATGTTTGTGTTTATGCATTAATTCTGCAACTCTTCACCTTTGCCCTTTTCTGAGCAGGAGCGAGATGAGAAGGAGATGCATGAGAACATATTCATGGTGAACGAAGAAACCACGTCGCTCGTATTCTCGCTGAAGAACCAAGTCGGCGGTCTAGCCAGAATTCTGCGTGTATTCCAGGTAATCTTATCACAAACACCATACCTGTATATAATATATATATACGTCTCAAATAAGTATTGACAGGTAGCCAATGAGCGGAGAAATAAAAACGTTCTAAAAACGCTGCTTAGTAACCAAGTGTCACAAGAACTACAGTTTGGCGTGCATGCGCGCGAGGACTCCACACAGACTGATCGACTAATGCTAGCCGCACACTATCCGATTTTGCGCTGTGCACAGCATAAACGCGCCGCACACTATCCGACCCGATCTGCTCCCGATTCAAAATTCGAATCGGGCCAAAATGAGCTCCAGAGCCAATCTTAAGCCTCCCGAGCCAAACTAGAACATCTCGATCCAATCGTAAGCCTTCAAATCGCGCTCGGGTCGGATAGTGTGCGGCTAGCATTACCATCCTAGAATAGCCGACAAATCGAGCTTGACGCCGTCCTAGCAACATTGGAAGAGGAATAGTCGATTAACAAACACGCACATTTCGAACATACATTCAAACAAGGGCAAACATATTTTCCCGCCTAATCTGTCTACCCGCGGGTGTCATCGCGGCTCGTCAAAGCTACGTATATAGAAACGCCGCGGCGTTGTCACACGCGTACGCAGTGAGTTTAATTGGCAGAGCTGTCTCGGTGGTTTTTTTCAAGAGTCAGCATTGCCAATTAAATGTGCGGTGAGTGTGTTTTGGCTTCTTCGCGTGCCCTTCAACGATTACGCGCTCCGGCGCAAGTGTTCGTCACAATATTGAATAATGGCTAGCGAGCTTACCGCACGCACAGCGGCGGTATCTACGACGTCATTACACACCAATGATAACACGTATAACATGTAGGTCCTAATGGATGGCATTTGAACATGAAATATATATATATATATATATATATATATATATATAGTGGAAGCCCTTTATAATGCGATAGTTGGGGTATGAAAAAATCGATCGCGTAAAATGCGGGGTCGCAGTTGCAGTAGCGGGTTGGTTTAAAGTTTAAATTTCCTATTAGTCGGGACTACTAACAATCGTTTTTTCACGTTATATCGCCCTTCTCCGTACCAACGATACGTGTAAAATATACCAAACACATAAAATATCTTACAAGAAAGAGAGAGAAAAAAGAGAAAGGGGGGAAGCCAAGTGAAGATCGCGTCATATCTGTACTGGCGTTATTGTATGAAGCGCGCTATATAGCGGGATAGTATATATATATATTTATTTATGTATATGTCTCTATATATATATTCATACCTAAGATATATACCTCATATTTTCTCCCATACCAGAAATTTGAAATCAACGTTGTACACATCGAGTCGCGGTACTCCACACGGCTGGACTCGGAGTACGAGATCTTCATCAGCATAGCATCCGACAAGGCCAAGTTCAACAATCTCATCAAGGATATACAGAACGAAGTGACGTCACTGACCATACACGGCGTCAAACAGAAGATACCAGCGACACCTACAATCGCTGAATCAAACAATCACTGTATGTATGGCACTAACGTGCATGCACGCACGCACGCACGCACGCACGCACGCACACTCATATAAATATATGTGTGACTATACGTATATGCTATTTGGACTATTCCTAGTCGAACTGCTTATGTGTCCATATCAATAGCACGCGTTTCCTAATTTTATCCAATTTCTATGGACCGATTGCGTTGTTTTAACATGACTTCACTTAGGTGTAAAGATAAAACATTATATGTACACATATACATACGCACACGCGTGTTATAATGCTCGCACGTATTTATTTGTATTATATATATAGTCGTTCGTGTGCATTGCTGTTTAGTTGAATTCGTGGAGGGAATGGTGTGGTTCCCAAAAAAGATATCGGACCTCGACCACAGCGCCACCAGGGTGCTGACATACGGAGCCGAACTAGATGCTGATCACCCGGTAAGAATAATAGATAATAATATAATAAATAAACAAATAATAATAACTAGTATTATTATTATCATCATTATTATTATTATTATTTGAAATTATGTAAACTTTTTATTAATATTTGATCTGATTGTTATAATTTCTTATTTGTGGATAGGTTTAAATAATAATAATAATAATGATAATAATAATAATAATAATAATAATAATAATAATAATAATAATATAAAAAAGAAGAAGAATAAATAACAAAATAAATATGAATAATCGGCAATATTAAACACAAAATAATATAAAACACTTAAAGCGATACAGCAATAAATTAATGATCACTTGTGCATAAATAACTTCAAGGCTTATTCATACAGATTCTAAAAACGGGATACGTAACTATAATGACAATATTTTCTATGAATCGCCGATCATTCTAACGACATGTTAATCTTGACGACGTTCATGCATATATTATTACACTATATTATTATATATGTTATGCCTGACGTTATATTAACGGACGCAGTAATAATACTAATGATCATAACATGGTCGCTTCCTGTGTGATCAACGCGATGACGAAATAAATTACTACTGTCATAATTATCATGGATGTATTATGTATGCAGTAGAATTATCATCTAGCCGTGCTTCGGTTGTTGGAGACGAATTCTTTTATTCGTGTCATGATTGCTATGATACACGATGCAATACGAGCGTAAAGACTACATAATCCGGGGCCTGATGTAAAACAAAAACCATAATTATTCATGACATCATAAGAGTAAAGTTTCATAACTTTCGAAGTGCAGTGAATATGTATATATATATATATATATATATATATATATTTATTTATTTTTGTATCGACGCTGCATCGATTCTAACAGTGAGAGAGTTAATCGAGACACGAAACTAGAGAGAGAGAGAGAGAGAGGCGGGACAATCAGCACGCAATCGATTAAGTAAGCATTACCTACACGGACAAATTACAGAATTAACATCATGGTTACATTTATTCACGATAAATTATGGTTACATTATCGTTACATATAAAATAGGTTACTATTTTCAGTGACCTATAATTAGATTGACCACTTAAGCGGATTTCTCTGTGATTTGTTACAAACCGTGGGCGGGAGAAGTGATGTTTGCCTGAGGAAATTTGACAACGGAAAACTATAACGGAAATCATTAGCTAGAAGCAAACCACAATTGATGTCAGCAACTGAAGCATCCGCCTGGCGTGACTGGCGTAAAACTCCTGCCAATTGGAGTCGTGTTAGGACGCACTAAAAGACAATGCTTAGCAACAAAGTGCCACAAAGCACGACACTTGCGACAAAGTAGCCCACGTTGACTTTCTAGTATAGTACTACTAGAATAGTAACAGTAACAAGAAAGCGCGCATATCTCTCTCGTACGAATGGGTCGACTGATGAGCACTGGTACCGGGACTGGGAAAACCCCTCCACGGCGCTTTCGTATGTTAAACCAAACACGCATCGTGTCGGAGTGCTACCACACGATAATCGCGTCGTACCATAGCAACGAGACGCTGTCGCTAAGGCGCGGATGACAAATTAACCCCCCTCGGACTCGCGTCACGCTGCGACACGCTACAGCGCATGCGCCGAGTTCGGCTAGGTTCGAATTTTTCCCTTTAATTAGTTCGCGCGCGCGTGCGGGCGTGATGACGAGTGCGATGACGCAATCGCTCGCAGACGCCGCGATGTGATGATGCCCGCTGTGTCCCCGCGCTCCACCGTCCTCCGTCAATCCATCCATCGTTAATTAGGGCGCTGCCGTAATCATAGCGTATAGAGTCAGGCAGCGCGACTGCGGGAATCTATAGCTAATATCTCCTCCGCTCTTTCTCTCTCTCTCTCTCTCTCTCTCTCTCTCTCTCTCTCTCTCTCTCTCTCTCTCACTCCTCTCTTCTTTCAACCGAAGATATAATATATATTATCCTGCGACGGTCTTTATTGAGAAAATTGAGAAATATTTATTGGCTTAAAACGGGGTGTTACGTATATTAGAGGAAATCGTGAGCGATAGATGGATACATATCTTTGTATTAGTGTGTTATATAGTTGCACTAAGCTCCAGACATTTTTTAACAGGGATTCAAAGATCCGGTTTATCGCCAAAGACGCAAATACTTCGCCGATGTTGCTCTTGACTACAAACAGTGAGTATAAATAGTTAATTACGTATATGCCATATATGCCGCCTGCCTACGTTCCAACTTCAACGCTTAACCCCAACCTAACTGTTGTCCTAACCCTAACCTTACGCCCAACCCAGGGCCGTAGCCTGTGGGGGCAAGGTGGGGCAGATGCCCTCTAGATTTGGAGCATAATATAAAAAAATTAATTCTTCTACTAAAAGAGAATGATCGTAGTCAGAATGAAGGCTGCCCATCTACTCAAAAGTGCTCGTGAAATACAACCTCCTGCGATCTACATTTTCAAAATTTTCTGTGGGAGGACCCCCAGACGCCCCATCTGTTTCTCACCTCCTCCTTGAAATCATGGATCCGCCACCCCCATGAATTTTCTCAGCCTACGGCCCTGCAACCGTAGCCTTAACGGCAATACCACCCCTAGATCCTAATACACAAATTGCCTAGGAGAGCCCGAAACGGGCATTACACAGAATATATATATATATATATATATATATATTTATATATATATTAAACTGCGTATCTAATCCACAACCAGTAACTATATATAATCCTAAACCCTACCCTAACCTTAAGTTAAACGTTTAACTTTAACATATAGCTATAATCCTAAACCTAATACTGTATATTCCTTACTGCAGCGCTCAGTAAGTTATTATCACGTTTATCATGTAAATATCGTGGAAATTATATATATATATATATATATATATATATTTATTTATT
Source organism: Priapulus caudatus (assembly GCF_000485595.1). Taxonomy (NCBI): domain Eukaryota; kingdom Metazoa; phylum Priapulida; class Priapulimorpha; order Priapulimorphida; family Priapulidae; genus Priapulus; species Priapulus caudatus. The sequence goes on from NW_014577155.1 coordinate 286,972, forward strand.
TTTGTATCGACGCTGCATCGATTCTAACAGTGAGAGAGTTAATCGAGACACGAAACTCGCTATGTCTACACTATCACATGGGGCTTTGCTAAACGGCCGTACAACTGGGCAAAGCTATTAGCATTCATTTCGTGGCAACACACACACACGATGTCGACGTTCTGTAATTCGCTTCTGATTGTATCGACACCCGTGGTAATAATGACAAACCTAGCCTACGTGGCTCGCGCGTGTGCGCGTATATATACGTGCTGGTCTGTGTGTGCGTGTGTATGTGTGTGTGTGTGTGTGTGTGTGTGTGTGTGTGTGTGTGTGTGTGTGTGTGTGTGCGTGT
>NW_014577155.1:287330-292808 GCF_000485595.1 Priapulus caudatus
GTCGCTGCGGGCGGGGATCGATTTTCGCGGCCTGTCGATGCGGTTGAATCCGAGGGGCGAGAGTAGCAGAGGCGCGAGAGAGAGAGAAGAGAGTAGAGAGAGAGAAGAGAGAGTGAGGAGGAGAGAGAGAGAGAGAGAGAGAAGATAAAGTTAGCTGCTAACTCCATGTTTGACTCGCGCATGCATATACTAGAGTTTGCGCCCCCTCCCCTCGATTGCTGCGTTATAGTTCGTTTGTCTTTGGTGTTTTTGCTAGTGTTGTTGTTTTTATTGTTTTTTTTGTTGTTGCTGCTGCTGCTACTACTACTGCCGCTGTTGCTCCTGCTTCAGCTAGTTCTACTGCTGCTTCTGCTACTACTGTTGCTGCTGTTACCATGATTGCTAACCGTTGCTGGCTGCTACTACTACTGCCTGCTGATGGTAACTGTTGTTTTGTTGGGCTGCTGCTGCTGCTGCTGGCTGCTGCTGCTGTCAACTGCTACTGCTTAACTGCTACTGCACTGCTACTGCTAAACTGCTACTGCGTACTGGCTACTGCTACTGCTATTGCTACTGCTACTGCTACTCTGCTATGGCTGCTTGTCTACTATTACTAGCTGCTTGCTGCTGTGTTACTGATTAACTACTGGCTGCTGCTGCTACTGCTTACTGCTACTGCTACGCACTGCTACTCTTGGCTACTGCTACTGCTACTGCCTAGCTGCTAGTACTGCTTACTGGTGACTTCACTCTACTTGCCTACTGCTAACTGCTATGTACTGTAGTCGGAGCCGACGCAGACACCCAGTACATGGTGCCTGCGGCCGCGTCATATCTCAATGACCGGAAAGCCACCTCCAGTTTGAGGTGGCACTTCATTAAGTAATATATGCGCCAGATATGTATAACATCCTATTGCCGTGAACTTACTTTAATCCTGAACTGAAATCATTTATCTACCGCGCATGCCCACGGCTATGATGTTGTCTGGGTAGCGGCCACAACATAAGAACGTATATTCAAGTTGTTACCTAATGGTAAAATATAACATCCAAAAGAAAATGTTCTTCGTCTCATTCACATTTTGTCAACGCAATGAAAATCACTTCCGGTTGACTTCGGCATTCCCGATCGCGTCATAGATCCGCGCCACTATATATATTTCGAATTATTAATTTCGCGAGTGAAACCCGAGGCTACCGAAGTGAATTGCAATTGGTCGATCAAAAAATCGGGTCTAATATGGCCAAAAAATCGAAGGTTACTCTGACTAGGATGAATTATTGGCATGAAAACAAAGTTCGGACAACGGAAATAGTGTTTCCAGAAAGCGATATTGAGACAAACAGAAGGTCTGTACTTGATATTTTGGGTGGATATACCCCCGTCACGCCTCATGCTACTCGATTCACCTCATCCAATGGCCCACACAAAAAATCTGCAAACAGATTTTTACAAGGGTGAACCTGCAGACACGACAACCGCACCCTCAAGAATTAGCAAAGCGGAGTTTTACGTCTGCATTTGGCCGGACTACTGCTACTGCTACTGCTACTGCTACTGCTACTGCTAAACTGCTACTGCTACTGCTACGGCTACTGCTGCTGTTACTATTGCTACTGCTGCTGCAGCTACTATTACTGCTGCTGCTGCTGTTCCTGCAGCAACTGCTGCTACTGCTGCTACTACTACTGTTACTGCTACTGCTGCTGCTACTGCTGGCCCGCACGTCCTTACACATACGGCGTGGCTTAATAGACACATCAAGCTGACATTCAATTTAGCGCTGAAAGCTCCCACTAACGTCGTCTTTCAGACGCCGCTTGTTCAACGCAAAATAATTTCCGGGGGACACATTGCGGGCGTCCTGCGCGTGACGTCATATCCTATGCGACGAGATGGCCCTCTGCTGAATATTGGTGACGACGCACAAAGAAACCTAGCGAGTCGTAAATACCTGCCTGCGTGAAGTCAATGTGGGGCGCAGCGGCGGAGGCGTTAGTGTGTGTATGTGTGTAGGGTTCACGACGACTCCGGGAACCCGGGGAGACAGCGTTGTCGGTGTGTGTGTGTGTGTGTGTGTGTGTGTGTGTGTGTGTGTGTGTGTGGTGTGTGTGTGTGTGTGGAGACAGAGAGCGATGGAGATGAGAGAGAGAGAGGGCGGAATAGATGAGATACCGTAAGAGGGAGACGAGCGAGAGGAGTAGGTAGTAGGGGAATGATTTACAATACGCGCGCTGTAACTCTGTCTTGAGAAATGTGCCTAACTCTAACTCCTCTATAACATCGCTCGTCCGTCGTATGGCAACAAGACAACAGTCTCTAGACGAAGCAAACATAAGCCACCAGTGCCGTCGTTTTCTCAGCAATACATCATAACCAAAAATATTCCATAGTTTAAGTACTATATCATATTTATGGTATCGGGTCGTGCATGCAAGGTTCTGTGCCACGTGCACATATTTTCAGGATGCTGGCTCAATAGCTAATTCTGGACTAAAAACATCAGCAGTACATAATAGAGGCATTATGTACTCCCGATATATATATATATATATATATATATATATTATAGTCTAATTGTAACACGCTAGCTTTTTCCATTCGTGCTCAAATTTTTTAAAGCGAAGTCGCTGTGTAGCGGAATGATTCGCATTAGAAGCGAGTGGTGTGTGAGTAATACGTCTGCGTCGTGAAACCTGGCTGGAACCAGCACGCGTTCATAGAAATCCGACGCGTGCGCGCGCTCGTGTGTGTGTTCGTTCATTAACCCTGCTCCACGAACTACGCAAAATGGGCTCGAAACGTGTTTCCCTTGCGTGTGCATGGTGCTGTTACTGGGGTGTCCAGCTGCGCTAAACGAAAACATTAGAAAAGACTGAGAGAACTACAGAGACGCGTCGTGTAGCTCACATATTGGGAAATATATATCTACGGTTCCAACCGACAGGTTCGCTAGTATCGAACCCATGGTTCTGCATATATTATTATACTGAAACTAAACTAAACTATACTGAAACTAAAACGCAGTAGATTCGCCCTCCTACATTTACTACATGATCAGACCATGGAATAATATGGGAGATCATATATAGTTTGATACCACTATTAATGATCATGAGTAAAGTAAAACTAGGAGGTGAGTAGATTCACTCGACACGCTAGACCATATTCTGAAGGTACTATCAGTGAGTGGACTAAAATTAACCAACACGGTTAGTCGAAGTGTTACGAGTGACTGAACTGGAACTACACCACATCAGCAGTAGATTCACTGCACTCGCTAGGGCCAGACTAAATTCTACAGGTGCTATAAGTGAGATGAGTGTAACTACGCCGTTACTAGCAACGCTCGCTGGTACCCATGGTTTCCGCCAGGGTATCGGAACCTCTTTTCCGCGGAACAGGATATGCGAAGGGAACTAGCGAACGACCAGGGAAGGGGAAAGGTCGGGAAAAAGTCAGAAAATGCCATGTGATTGATGCAGAGACCCAGCCTTTCCCGAGCTGAGGTGTTTCTTTATTTTAAAGTTTTTACTACTTGGGCTTCGTGAAAATTCTACCTGAAGCTGTAATTTAGCGCGGAGGCGGCGACGGTGCGTGGACAAGAACGTAATGAAACGGTCGGCGTGAGAGTGAACAAACATGGCCGCCACGCACAGCCGTCATTGTCGCAACAATCGAGCTGCGTGCCTAAAGGGTAAAATGTAAGCGTGTGTCGCAGTCAGCGCGATTCCGGAGTGGACACGTGGATAACCCGTGAAAGCGTGCGCGCGTGTGCCTTCCATTATTTAGTTCCCAGATATTTTAACTTCCCAGGGTAAATAACAGACGCGTGTATGCGGCTAAATGCCGTTACAAAGGCTTCGGATTGCCACAGTCAGGTAAAGTACACGTAGACGATTCAACGGGTTTATGTACAGCCTAACGTATCCTATTAAGTAGGCCTACATACAATAGCGAGAGCAAATATCAAAAGGGTTCGTACCAGATTATCAAAGCATCACACACCCAAAGTAGAGGGTAGAGGGAGAGAAAGAGAGCACGAGAGACAGGGGGTGGGAAGAGAGAGGAATAAAGAGATAGAAAGATGAACAGAAAGAGAGAGAGAGAGAGAGAGAGAGAGAGAAAGAGAGAGAGAGAGAGAGAGAGAAAGAGAGACAGACAGAGAGAGAGAGGAAGAGACAGGGAGACACCGAGAGAAAAATAGAATGCGAGAGAGAGATGGAGGTTTTGCGATGTATGTATAACACATTTCATTCCATTCTATTTCATTCGATGGCGTCTAGTCCGCTGCAAAGAACATTATGGGGGTGTGCACGCGTGCGTTCTGTTAATTTTGACACGGGTACAAAGAGTTGCGGACAAATTGGGGTTGCGGGGCTATACGCAGGGGCATCATATTAAACCAACGCGTGTTTCAAAGCAACTACAGATTTATTTCTGTAAAGTATAATATTTTTTACTCGAGTTTTCTGCTCTCAGCAGTGCGTGTATCAAACTCCACGACAGATGGCGCTCTCGCACTGGCTCAATTCACCCATATGATTCACCAAGCAAGAGGTTGAAAGCTTGTTTCGTCGCTCAATGACGTCACAGTGTCGTCACGTCCGTACGGACTCAAACTCCCGTTTTAAGATGCATTGTGACCCTAACCCTATTCAAAAAAAAAATTTAATTTGGTACAATCGACACTGGGACGTCATTGAGCGACGAAACAAGCTTTCAACCTTTTGCACAACACAACCACAAGTACCACCACAAGTACCAACACAACAAGTACAAGTACAAGTACAAGTTTTTACTGCCACAAGTAGATTTTCCGTTACAATTTGTAACGCTTTTTTACCACAAGTTACAGCGGCCAGGTTACTCGTATCCTATGTAATAAGATTTGTACTAATAAAAGTTGCAAAGATATTAAAAATCCGACCATTATTTTATGAGAAATTTGATAAAATAGTGATACGAAATAGTGCGCGTATTGTGCGCACATTTACTACTTTCAAATCATTACGCTGTTTACTAAACTAAGTTCACGTGTTTATTTAATATTTATCATGAATTTTTTGAAATGCTTGCCAATATACCTAATTCTCGAACATTGTCTTTGATACATTTTTGCGTATTCAGCTTAAAAACATCTAAATTTGTCCACCAACAATCATGTATATATACTTGTGAAGGTTTGGAAGTGTAGACGCAGTGGCGTCAGCGTATGAATATAAATCCGTGCGACGGCACAGAATCAGTGCGGATGTATATATTCATAGATATATAGCTCTTTCGCATGTATATATTACTAGCTGCGGGTACCCGCTGCGCTGGGTAAAATCGTGCTACTATTTCATACTACTAATAATTGGACACAATAGGAACATTGGGTAAAAATCGACAATATAACATTGCACACAATATCAATATTTACAAATCAGTGTAATTATTATCTTACCCCATGCATACGTAACAGTTTTTTCATATAAATGTCCAGCAGAACCC
>NW_014577155.1:292833-300473 GCF_000485595.1 Priapulus caudatus
TCTTTGCGTCACAATCTCACATATTACGTCAGCGTCTTACTCCTTGCGTCACCGTCTCACGTATAGCGTCTGCGTCTTAATCTTTGCGTCACCGCCTCACACACTAAGTCAGCGCCTTAATCATTGCGTCACGGTCTCTCTTACGGCGACACCGTCTCTCTCTCTCTCTCTCTCTCTCTCTCTCTCTCTCTACCTCTCATACTCCCCCTGATCTCCTCCGCGCGCTCTCGCTCTCTCGCGCACCCCCTCTCTCTGCTTCTGTATCTCTCTCTCGCGCGCGCGTCGCTCCCCACAACCTACCTCTCTCTATTATATGCGCCTTCCCGTGCCTCACTACAACTTTTATCGCTTCACCACGTCTTTCCGTTTCGACCTCTCATACTCGACACGAAACCATTTATATGCGAATCTAGATTCAATTAAATTCAGCCAGTCAGTAAGCACGCGTACATTGGCAGCATCTAAAACAGCAGCAGTATATGCGACATTGCATAGTTCGCTAGATATTTTCTAAATACTTTAAGCTGCAAGGCAAAACTTGCCATGCATGCAGTGAATATCTGAGCGGCGATGGAGATGTAATGGTTAAACCGGTAGATCGGAGTTTACTCACTGCTAACTACAAACCAGAAAGCGTGTCATTCACGTTATTCACAATATTTTACCAGCGAGGGAGCCAACCGTAAAACGAGTTCAGTAGTTTGGTCGATGCTAACTATAGCCGTAATATACTAGATACGCTATCTAGTTCTATACATATATTATGGTCTACTCTGCTCATACCTTTCCACGTTGCCTACCTACCATAGCTATGAATCATTTCACAGGGGCACTATCTTCTCGGAACTGAAAGACCTGTACGCGAAGTACGCATGCGCAGAGCATCTGGGGATGCTGTCACTGCTCATGAAGGATTGTGGCTACAGAGAGAACAACGTGCCTCAACTAGAGGACGTCTCCACCTTTCTAAAAGGCACGAAACCGCGTCCCTTCCGTCTCCAATGATCGTGATTGACTAATAGCTGACCTTAGAACTTACGCTCGAACGGCGACCTAGTACAAAAACCTGTCATCGTGTTCTGCCCATGTTTCCATAGATTCCCCCACGTCTCCTCGTTTCTAATAATCGTACTGCTAATCATGTACACCGAAAATCATCGGGGCCATCAACCTATATTTGTTTGTGTCCTTGCACCTAGCAGTAGCACAGTCAGTAGCACAAGCAGAAGCCGCAGCAGCAGCAGCAGCAGCAGCAGCAGCAGCAGTTGCAGCAGCAGCAGTAGTAGTAGTAGCAACAGCAGCAGCAGCAGCAGCACCAGTGGCAGTAGTAGCAGTAGCAGTAGCAACAGCAATAGCAATAGCAATAGTAACAGCAGCAGCAGTAGCAGCACCAGTGGCAGTAGTAGCAGTACCCACCGCAATAGCAATAGCAATAGTAACAGCAGCAGCAGTAGCAGCACCAGTGGCAGTAGTAGCAGTACCCACCGCAATAGCAATAGCAATAGTAACAGCAGCAGCAGTAGCAGTAGCAGTAGCAGCAGCAGCAGCAGCAACAGTAGTAGTAGTAGCAGCAGTAGTAGCAGCAGCAGCAGTAGCAGTGGCAGCAGCAGCAGCAGCAGCAGCAGCAGCAGCAGTGGCAGTCAGTAGTAGCAGCAGCAGCCAGCAACAGCAGCGACAGGCAAGCAGCAGTAGCCCGACCAGGCTGTGCGACGGATTGTCTATACAACCGTCTACAACGGTATCCTAACCCTAGCGATACCGTTTCTTGGAGCTACAGCAGCAGCAGCAGCCCCAGTGGCCAGTAGTAGCAGTAGCAACAGCAACCAGCACATAGCAATATCAATAGTCAATAGTAATGCCAGCCAGCCAGTTAGCATGGCAGCAGCAAGCCAGCAGCAGCAGCACAGCAAGTAGCAGTCAGGCAGAGACAGTAGCAAGTAGCAGGTAGCAGCAGTAGCAGCAGCAGTGCAGATATAGTAGCAGCAGCAGCAGTAGTAGTAGCGAGTATTAGTTAATGCACGAGGGTCATTGTCGGTATAATGATATAATATAGTACCCGATCTGTTAACTATCTCATATGGTAGGACGTAGGGTTACGTTAGGTTAGGTGTCTAGGGTTAGTTTAGATTAGTTCAGGGTTATGGAGTACGTTAGCGACATACTCGCGCACCGTCGGGTACTACATATACGACAACGGACCCCTTCAGCAGTAGTAATAGCTAACAGCTGCTGACATTCTCATGCTACTCTACAGAAGCGCACGGGTTCCAGCTGCGACCCGTTCGCCGGCTAACCTGTCGCCCCCGTGACTTCCTCGCCGGACATACGTGCAGCGGTCTTCCACTGTAGCAGTACGTCCGCCACAGCTCGATCCCTTCTACACACCAGAGCCGTAAGTGTGTCAACGTGATCTCAAAGCAGCTTCCTTACGTATACCTCCACCGATATATAGCTCTACCTAATATAGCCTCTAACTCTATTACCTCTAGCCAATTAGCGTACCTATTATAGCTTACCTAATATACCTCTACCTAGTTATACCTCTACCTATATAGCTCTACCTATATAGCTCTACCTATATACCTCTACCTATATACCTCTACCTATATACCTCTACCTATATAGCTCTACCTATATACCTCTACCTATATACCTTCTACCTGACTATACCCTACCTATATCGCTCTACTATATACCTCAACATTATAAGCCTACCTACTATACCTCTAAACTATATTTATTTTATTCCTTAAGCTTCTATCTACTATACCTTTTTTACCTATATACCTTCTACCTATATACCTTGGGTCTACTTACTTCTTTTTTTTTTTTTTATTATCCGTTCTACTATATAGCTCTACCTTAATATACCTCTACCTAATCATACCTCTACCTAATACCTCTACCTACTATAGCTCTACCTATATATTTATTCTTATTATTTTTCTTATACTTTTTTATCCTAATTATACCACTCGTATGTAAGGCTATTGACGAGATCGGACCAAAAGAATAGCTAGTGTGAATCGGTAAATAAACGTAGATAGCACATTAACCTATGCTCGAATGTATCCTATGCACACACAATATATTATATATATATATAATATTATATACTAATATGGGGTAATACTGAGTATCAAGTTTATGATTGAGTTAATTACCGTTGTAGTACACTGTGTATGGTATAAGATGCATTGCTGCTGCTGTTTGTGATGGTGTTATTATATTAATTTTTTTAATGGTTGCTATGGCGCGAACTGACGAGCGCGGAAGTGATAGTATTGCTGATGATGAGTGACGCTTGCGTGTGTTGCCATGTGTATTGATGAGTCGAGGCTGCGTAGTGGTTCGCTATAGTGAATTATGAGTGACACTGCGTATGTGGTTGCCTTATGGTGATGACAAGGACGCTGGTTAACTGTGGTACGTATTGTGATTGACGACGATCGCTGCGTGTTGGTTGCGTTATAGCGATGCTTCCACAACTGTTGGACCACGCGCCCGCTACTGCAGCGGCATTCCCAGTTCGCGAGTTCTCCAAGGAAGCTGATCTCTCGCCTCCCTCGGCTCTCGCACGAGAAGTGCAGAACCTCGCCGTGGTAAGTCTCATTCATAACCCCCCCCTCGCTCCGTCTCTCTCTCTCTCTTCTCTTCTTCTCTCGTCTCCTCTCCTTCTGCTCTCTCCTATCTCTCTCTCTCTCCTTCTTCCCTCTCTCTCTCCTCTCCCTCTCTCTTCTCTCTCTCTCTCTGCTCTCTCTACTTCTCCCTCTCTCGTTCTCTCTCGCCTCTCTCCTCTCTCCTCTCCCCCCCCCCCTCTCTCCTCTCTCTCTCCTCTCTGCTATCCATCTCTCTCATTCTTTCTCGCTCGCTCCCTCTCTCTCTCTATCTGTTTTTTGTTCTCGTTGCTGTCTTTCTTCCTCTCTCTCCCTTTCGTCTTATCTCATTGCACACCGCCCGCGCGCTTCACTTCGGTCGTCCTCTATCCAATCAATCTTTTATCTACGTCTCTTTCGAGCCACATAGTCCATACTAAACGCTGATTGGCCTTACCTCAATTAGCCTACCGTTAATGATTGAAGTAAAATAATTCAATATTTCATATGCTTATCTACTAGTCGCGCCATCTCAATGTAAATCCGCCAACAGTTACTTCACAAGATAAGAATAGTAGATTTAAGAAAACCATCAATGGTTTAGAGAATCGCGACAGCTACCGAATGTATATTCCACGCGCATGCTCTTCAACAGTGCTATTCTCTTTTCATTCACGCTGGGTTTGGTCTGTAGCAACCAGCATGCGAACTGAGGGTTACGCAGCAGGGACTTCTCGCCTGCATTGGAGAGTTCAGGTTAAGTTGACACACTTCAAGCGGGGCTACTGAATAAACAACATTAACAACAACAAACCAGCAACTAAACGGCTAACTACCCAACTAACTACTAGGACGGGCGTGACCGGCCCCACCGGACCCCTCACCTTCACCACTGCTTCGTGCCCTGTGACCCGTTGGCAAATCTACATCCTCGCCACCTCACCATTCTCCTATCCCCCCGCCCCTTCTCTCTCTCTCTCTCTCTCTCTCTCTCTCTCTCTCTCTCTCTCTCTTCTCTCTCTCTCTCTCTCTCTCTCTCTCTCTCTCTATCGATCTCTCTCTTTCCCTCTATCTCCCCCTCCCCCTCCCTTTCTCTCCCACTCTCTCTCTCTCTCTAATCTGTGTTCTCGCTGCCGTCAGCACGTGATGACCGACAAGATTAAGCTGCTGAAGTTCGATGCTAACGAGGTGGTCAACCAGGAGCCGATGATCACCACCTTCCAGGAGGTCTACTTCTACACGGACAGCTTCGAGGATGCGAAGAAGCAGATGAGGTAAGAACAACAAACCTCCGATGGCTTCAATGCACTTCGAAATAGTTTAGAAAACCCAGATGAGTTTCGCTTGCTCTACGATAGAAAGAATGAAGATTCTTCCCTTTACGCTTCTTCTACGATAGGAAGAATAAAGATTCTTCCCTTTACGCTTCCTCTACGATAGGAAGAACGAGGATTCTTCCCTTTACACTTCCTCTACGATAGGAAGAATGAAGATTCTTCCCTTTACACTTCCTCTACGATAGGAAAAATGAAGATTCTTCCCTTTACGCTTCCTCTACGATAGGAAGAATGAAGATTCTTCCCTTTACGCTTCCTCTACGATAGAAAGAATGAAGATTCTTCCCTTTACGCTTCCCCTACAATAGGAAGAATAAAGATTCTTCCCTTTACGCTTCCCGTACAATAGGAAGAATGAAGATTTTTCCCTTTACGCTTCCTTTACGATAGGAAGAATCAAGATTCTTCCCTTTACGTTTCTCCTACGATAGGAAGAATAAAGATTCTTCCCTTTACGCTTCCCCTACGATAGGAAGAATAAACATTCTTCCCTTTACGCTTCCTATACGATAGGAAGAATAAAGATTCTTCCCTTTACGCTTCCTCTACGATAGAAAAAATGAACATTCTTCCCTTTACGCTTCCTTTACGATAGGAAGAATCAAGATTCTTCCCTTTACGCTTCCTTTAAGATAGAAAGAATGAAGATTATTTCCTTTACGCTTCCTCTACGAAAGGAAGAATGAACATTCAAGGAAGAATAAACATTCTTCTCTTTACGCTTCCTCTACGATAGGAAGAATCAAGATTCTTCCCTTTACGCTTCCTCTACGATAGAAAGAATCAAGATTCTTCCCTTTACGCTTCCTCTACGATAGGAAGAATAAAGATTCTTCCCTTTACGCTTCCTCTACGATAGAAAGAATGAATGAACATTGTTCCCTTTACACTTCCCCTACGATAGGAAGAATAAAGATTCTTCCCTTTACGCTTCCTCTACGATAGGAAGAATATACGTTCTCCCCCCGTTCCTCTACGATCGGAGAAAAACACATTCTCTTCATTATGCCTTCTTTGCAATCGTAGAATGAACATTCTCCCCCTCCCGCTTTCTCTATGATCAGAATAACAAACCTTCTCCCCATCCCTTTCTCTCCATTTCGCTTCGTCTTCTGCAGTAGAAAGACCTACAGAAGACTACAGCACAGTAATTACGATGGATGTCTACGATTTTAATTCGCAGTAGTCGCTACAGATATATTACAAAAGCAATCGAACGTTTTTCCTCTTGCCGAGTGAAATGTAAAACCCTTTGTGGCAGGAAAATTAGAATCACACTATGTTTCTTGCAATATTTTCCCGTCTGCCAATCCAATCTCTCTCGGATGTAATCATCATAATGTCTGTGACGATAAAGTTATTGCTTATCCCACCCAGAAGTATATGCAGCTACAGACTGTACAAGGTTCATGCTACTACCTACATGTATAGGTAACACCAACTTCACACGTAATACAAATCCGTAATATCCGCAGCAATGACAATATCAATAACCTGCATCAATACAATGCTTAATAACAAGAACAAACACGCTATATAGATAGCACGGTTAATGACCATGCCGATTCAACCACACGTACAGTATCGAAGTAAAATGCTTCATGAAGACGCAACCAGTTCTTGCTTGTAGCGGCAACAACGTCAAACGTCGAAGAAATGTTTTATTCGCGCGATTAGACTCGCGTATAACCTTGTAAGAAATGCTGCGTATGTGAGAGTCGCAAACTTCGTATCAGAAGGAGTGAGCCGGGTTGTCAGAAACATTATGATTTGTTCCGGCTGTCAAAAGTCTAAAATGTCAAAACTTTTGCGCGACACTTTCCTTCAAACGTTGCGACATTTTAGACTCGTGACGATCACAACCAGGGCCGCAGGCTAAGCAAATTCCTTGGGGCGAAATTTTATGACTCAACTGTGTAATGATGAGGGACGGGCGCAGCTCTTGACCGACGTCCATAGTATGGTAGGGCTGGGTCTGAGACAAGGCTTTCACTGATAAGTGACCAAAAAAACCGTTAGGGTTATTTACGATGATTAAATAAGCTTAGGGCCTATTTTTTAATTTTGCTCAAAAATGTAGGGGGCAGCTGCCCCTTGCCCCCACCCCCACAGGCTACGGCCCTTACAACTACACCCGACGCTTCCGACAGCGTGCTCCCGGCCTATCTCCCATATTCATCGCGGGCACTGTTACCTGTCTCTTGCAGGCAGATGGCAGCAACCATCTCCAGGCCGTTCGGACTTCGCTACAACCCGTACACGCAGAGCGTAGACGTGCTCAGCACGCCAGAGAAGATCGCCTCGGTCGTCAGCGAGCTTCGAGGAGACCTCTGCATCGTCAGCGACGCCCTGAAGCGGATAAACGAGAGCTCGGATCAGGGAAGCGACGAGAGCGCCACCGAGGAGGCCGTGAAGAAACTACTCAAGCAGCTGTCGATGGACGACAAACAACTGAGTCAGCAGCTGGCTTGATGCGAGGCGAGAATGCAGGAGCGCAGCAAGAAGCCATGAACAACTTGTCAGGCTGATCAGATTGAGAGAAAGGGAGAGATGGGAAGGAAAGGATAGAGAGGCAAATGAGAGAAATAGAAAAAGAGCGAGAGGGAGAGAAAGCGAAAGAGCGAGCGAGAGAGAGAGAGAGAGAGAGAGAGAGAGAGAGAGAGAGAGAGAGAGAGAGAGAGAGAGAGAGAGAGAGAGAGAGAGAGAG
>NW_014577155.1:300498-305786 GCF_000485595.1 Priapulus caudatus
ACGTGTGCGGCGGATTTTCGTTGAGTAATTTGACTCATGCGTCATTTTACTTGAGTAAAATAACTCACGTATGCGCCGGGCTTTAGTGAGCATTGCGCGATGTTTTACTCTCACATTGAATGAAAGATATATCGCGTATTGCCAAATATATAGAGAGTGCACGAGCTCGCTGCGTACTGCATGGGAAAGCCGCTGCAAAGTCGTACTTCAGATAATACAAGTCTAACTTATTAGTATCGATAACCAACACATTAACCATGACTCTCTTATGTATCCAATACGGATTTATATTTTCTGTACGCTGGCCTGTTGATGTAACGCGCTCGTTACGTCGTTGATTGCAAGATTAACCGCAAGAATACTCGAAAGTCGTTCTCATTTACATACTGGCCGATTCATCATCTGCGCGCCATCTAGCGAGCGCAATTATTGCTATTGCTTGCACCGTGAGTTCCAACGCACCCCTAGCCGTATAGACACGAATAGAGAGACTTACTATTATGTATTATTGTTACGGCTCCAACACTATGGACTTCATTACACTTCTTTACGTAATGTGAGAACAAAAATGTCTAACAATCGACAATTAACGGTGAAGTCCGTAGTGTTAGAGTTAGATCGAATGCGGCCATAGATTTCACGCGAATAAACAATGTTGACGTGAACAGTATACGCTATATTGTAATAAATTTCTCTGCGTGGATGATGATATATACGCAAAGCAACCGGGCAACCGGCAAATACTTGCGCACAACGATGAAATGAAACGTAAAAATACCACAGTAAAGACGTATATATAGCACGTTAATATTATCAAGAGTACATAATAGCAGGAGATAATAGAGATGTATCTCTATTATGCATACTCTGTATTATACATCTCTATTATGTACTCTTGATATTATGTAATAGCAATAACGTGTTTAATAACGGGATAGTAACGGGAATAATAACGGGAATAATAAGCTAGTTACGGTGCGTGGGGTTCCCATACACAAAATAAATGTTCTCTTTTGGCATGGCATTGTAATTTCATAAAAAAATTTATTCAGCTGACACGCGGGAGATACTGGGATAGTATTGACTGATGGCTGTTTCTTAGACTAACGAATACATGTATGTTTGTACTCGTCAGTTTATAGAGGTGTATCTCGGGACCGCGTTAATTGCCTTATGCCACAACCTCTTGGTTTCTGTTCTAAGCCTCATAATATAATTTAGACGTCATCAGTGCCATTCACCAAGATAAATTTTACGCGAAATCCCGGCTGATTTATGGAAATGCATGGCTTAGTATGAGAGTATGGCGCTTGTGGGAATGGATTCGCGATATGGTTGTTTATCGGCGCCATAATTCCATGAGTTATTGAACAAGTAGTATGAATATCTATACATCAATCAATCAACGTATAAGGGTAACTAGGAATGTATGATAATGATAACGTAAATAGCAAGTACCACCCTAGAACTTTGATCTCTTATACTGATAAGATATTGAGTAATAATGCATCGACCGTACGTCTTGGATCGCGCTAGTCCAAGAGCTGCTGCGACCAAACTAATTAGATCCAATTTCCGCCGATCAGAACATTCTCTCCTTCAGCAGACGCGTTCCTCGCGTCTGTTCCCGAGTTTTAAAAAAACTACCGGGAAACGAACCAGTACAGTAGGTAATGGCCCAGTCACACATACGTGACGCACGGCCCGCGCATTGAAAAAATGGAAAATAAGATCAGTGCGTCGTTGTGCGCCCAACTTTTGTCAGGATTTGGGAGAAGCTAGTGAGTTGACAACGAATGCACAGCGTGTTGCTAGCGCGTTGCGCGTATACAGGGCGCATACAGAGCGCATACAGAGCGCATACAGAGCGTATACAGGGCGCAAATACGCGTTAAAAAATCCAACGAATGCACAGCGTGTTGCCAGCGCACGGAACGAATGGTCCGCGCATTCAACGCACAGCCAGCGAACGGCAGCGGGCATGCATGCGGTGACAATGAGCTTGACGATCTCGGGCTGCTGTTGCATCGTGCTCAGGAGAACTTGGAAACGGTTGGCCAAGATGCCGAAGGCATTTTCTACGACCCTCCTGGCTCGGGAAAGCCGGTAGTTCAAGATGCGCTCCGGCCACGTCATACCCCGGAGGCTGTACGGCTTCATCCTGTTGAGTCGTAGGGCGAAGGCATCGTCACCGACGAAGAAGTAGGGCACATCCTGGTTGTCGTTGGAAAGAGGATCGGGATCAGGGAAGCCTAGACTACCATCTTCAACGCATTCATTCAGCTCAGAGGCATTGTAGATCTGAGCGTCTGATGCTGATCCCATACCGCCGATGTCTGCCCAGATGAACTTGTAATCAGCATCCACGAGCGCCATGAAGACAACGGAGTAGAACCCTTTGTAGTTGTAGTATAGGGAACCACTGTTTGGAGGACACTTGCAGTTGACGTGCTTGCCATCAAGTGCACCACGGGTAGGGGGTAAGTGCCACCTCTCCATGAACTTGTCAGATATGGCACGCCATTCCTCAGGAGTGGTGGGACACTTCATCACCACATCCTTGTACTCATCGATGATGGCCTGGCACACTTCTGGGATGAGCAGGGATATGGTGTTGTGAGGCACCCTCCACCCACAAGACATTGAGTGATACTTGGTTCCAGAGGCAAGATACCGCAGAGTGAGGGCAAGCTACAGGCCAGGGTCGAGGGCCTCTCTGTAGGTTGTATTCTGCTTGGTGATCCTCGGACCCACTCTGGTTAGCAGCTCGTCGAACATCTCGGGGGGCATCCGCCTGAAGTTCTTGAAGGCTGCCTAGTCTTCGTTCCAGAGTTCAACAAGTAGCTGGTCATACAGGCCAAACTGTCGTCGCCTACCGATCCACGGTCGGACCCAGAATCTCCTTTGACCTCTTCTCTTTCTCCTTCTCCTGATGACATGGACTTGGTGAAGTGCCAGTTCCATGAGGTTCTGCTGATGTTGGAGAACCGCGATTTCGTATTGTATTCGCAGCCTGTCGGAATCCTCCATCTTCTGAGGTGGTTCTTCTAGACACGATCATCAGGAACCTCTGTCATCACCCATGAGGGTCGGAAGAGAAGTGATGATGAGGAGGTGGGGGCGGGACCCGTTTATATACCCCATGGCTACACGCTGCGTACACGCTAGGAACACGCTAGAAGAACGCTGGGCGCGCTACAGACTCGTTCAGCATTCGTTCAGCACGCCCATATTCGCAGCATGCTCGCTGGACATGCGTTAGAAGCACGCTTGGTGTGCGCTAGGAGTTCGCTACACCTCAGCCGACAAACATACAACGAATACCCAGCGTGTGCTCCGCGTGTGTCTGGCGTTGGTCCAGCGCGCTCTGCGCGTGTCTGGCGTCCTTCTGGCGTGTACATTCATGCGTCGAGCTCCTTTTCCATTTTTGGAGGATAAAAATGGAATTCGTGACGTTTCGTTTCACCGGTCATAGCCGCGCGTGCATATTTGCCAATTAATTAGACTAATCGCGCTTCAATAGACTCAAAATTCACAGAGATTAAGGCTAAGACGTGTGTCTATAATAGCTATAATTTATAGAAATGTAACTCAAATCGTTCGCTCCATATGATAGTTAGTACACGTTCCTACCCGTCATAGCATAGCGTATGCGGCGGGAGTGGGCAGGGTCTATTTTTGTCCTCCAATCACAGGTCGGAGCAATTCCTGTTTAGACGCACGTACCAGACCGAGCTAAATTCGATCGATCGATTCGATCGAGCGTTTTCGGGCAGCCAGTCATAGACAGGCACAAACGCCGATTGCGCGATATTGATCAGCAGAACATCAAATAGAGGCCGTCTATGTTATCACCGAGCGCATAGTCCGTCGTATCAAGGTCGTACGTATGTATGTCGCTCGGGTGTAGTACAGGACTGGTGTGGTTGGATTTTTCCCTAAAAGATCTCACTAAACCTCGTTATGTACGCGCTGATCGACGCAGCTTTCGCACTTCCTCTGTGGGTGTGGACGCTATTGCTGGTGGTAGGCTACGTTACGTACATATTCGCCTTTAAAAACGCTAGATTGGTCATGTCGAACCAGTCGAGAGAGTTGTTCACGCCTACCTGGCAGAAGGATGTCGTGTATCTGTACGGATTCCCGCGTCCCAGAGTCATACCCGACCTGTCGCCGTTTGGTTTAAAGGTGGAAACATGGATGCGCATGGCCGGAGTGAAATACGAGGTGAGAGCGCGAATCATGTCTTTTTGGCCGATAGGTGTCGCGCGCTGTGAGGAACGTGGATGTCGTCTGCTGCAAGGAGCTATATATAATATTATACCATGTGTTATAATATTATCAGGAGTAAGATAATATAGCCTAGGTATTCCTATAGTATAGATATTCCTATATTATCTTACTCCTGATATTATGTATATGCCATATATATATGGCCATGTATGCCATGTGTATATGCCATGTATATATATATATATCTATATATATATATATACCATGTGTTATAACTTATATATACATATGTTATGTGTAGCTCCTTGGTCTGCTGAGATGATCGCCCGATTGCTGCAACGATGCAATAACGCAACGCCACGAGTGCGCGTCTGTTCTGTAACTTACTGTTCTTTTGCGGCACATTAATGGCTATAAGTGCGCGTTTATGAATGTATCTATGTTTGCTAAATAAGTTCATCATATACATATATGATATAATTTGCGAAAAAAGATACGTCACACGGGTCACGGGCTCGTAGAAAATTATGGTTCGAAAAACAACGGGATCAAAAGACAAACGGCCAAACGTTTGATTGCTCATTTTAACTTATGGAACTGCGACCGCGTAAGCATATGCATGTCTGCTTATTACACACGTGTAATGTATCTATATCTACATGTAATACATATGTACAGTAGCAATGCTAATAGTATACAAATTTAAATACTGTATCTCCATCAATTCTCGTCTTGTTTCTTCTAACGACAAATATACGGTGCAAATAATTTCGACCCCCTGTATAGAGACCGGAGCAGGGCATCAACGGACGACCGCGATGGTCTAGAAAGGGACAGATGCCATGGATAGAGCTGAATGGGGAAGAGACGGACGACTCATTCTTCATCCTCGCCAGACTAACGAATCACTTCAAGGACCTTGACACGACTTTGAGCGAGGAAGAGAAATGCGTGTCTCAGGCGTTCCTACAGATGCTGGAACACCACACAGTCGCGTCCGTACCAACGTCTACTCTGTTACACAGCTGAGCAACTCTCTCTCTCTCTTATATTAT